>NW_017253280.1:0-90881 GCF_001299255.1 Cyphellophora attinorum
CGGTGTCCGCTTCGCGGCCACCTCCTCCCCACCACCTCCCCCACCCACCGTCCCCAAGAAATTCAAGCCACCTAAACACCAAGGCCAACCTCCGGGGACAGGCACACGCTAATCTCATGGTCTCACATGCCACCGTCCATTGATGGCAGCCTGACCATTTCAATGATACACGGCTTCAAGAGATGGGTGGTCCTCCTGTCTCGGTAGCACTTGTGCCTGACAGTCCCCAGATGCGCAACAGATCTGTGGAAGTCACGTGTAGGAGCGACGCTGACTCGGAGATCTTCAATGCTTTCCCTCGTGCTCGCCTCACGTGCCTCGTACCAATACCATCCCGCTTCTCTACCAGGCTACTACCACTACAAAATAGAGGGAGATATACATAGTCTTGAATGGGATCATGGACAGCGCCCTCCTTCATCCCGATCAATTCCTGCGTGTGCCATCTGTCCATTGATATTATGCACACCTTCGCTCTCCTGCCCAAACCTGCAACGCTCGTCTCGCTCTGCCAAAGTCAAGAGGTCATTCGATTAGATGTCGACAGCACCGGGCTGCCGCAAGAAGAGGTTGGAAGAAGCATTTTCGATTTCGACAGAGAAAGAAAGACCGCCTGTAAGATCGTCGATGGTATCGCCGTCGTCGTTGCGTTATGGGTAGAAGAGCAGCTTGGAAGTGCGTGATCGCTTATCGGAGAGAGAAGCCCTTTCTCTTGCCCTTCTCCTCGATCGGTCGGCCTTGCTCGATGCGAGATTTCTTCTCCTCCAGCTCCTGTCGTTGACGTTCGAGCTGGTCCTTCATTTCGCGATGGCGGGCAAATAGCTCTTCTTCGCTCTGTTGCAGCTTGCTCTCCTTCTCACTGACCTTCTGCTGGAACACCATCTTCATCTCGGCTTCCATCTTGGCTAGCTTCTGCTCGTGAAGTGTGCGCTCCTCTTCCTGCTTGACCGCCGGGTTGACCTCCTTGAAGACACTTGGATCTTGCGAGACGCCCATCTGGATGAGCTTGTCTGACCGGTAGGCCTCATACAGAGAGTTGTTGGTGTGCTCCTTCAGCTCTTCCATGTGCGTGCGGATCAGCATCTGTCGCAGCTTGACGAAGTCGCAGTGGTCTTCGTTGTCGACTTCAATGATGCCCCAAGGATAGCGACGACCACGGACCTTGCGTCCTTCTGGGTTCGTGACTTCGTAATTGGCGCCCACGACTGCGAATGGCACCTTGGACATGATCTCGTTGTTCTCGGCAATGGTCTCTTCGTCATCGAGTTCGTAGCGAGGGCCCTCGAATATCTGAATCGAGTGATGCTGGACGTCGCTCAGAATCTATTCATGTTAGCTAAAGTTCAGAAATTTCGAGTAGCCGAACTCACTCTCGCCTTGAATGAGGCAATCTCTTCATCGGTCAAAGTGTCGGCCTTTGCGATGACAGGAATGAGGTTGACCTTAGTATGGAGGCGGCGCATGACTTCGATGTCCAGAGGCTTCAGCGAGTGGCCTGTGGGTTGAATGAAGTAGACACAAGCATGGACACGGTTGTCGACAATGTTCATACGGTTAACCTTGTTCTCGGCTTCGAGGTAGGCATCAAATCTCTGCTCAATATTTTCGATGATGGGACGCCACGAATCATCGTTGTTGACAAAGTCTCCGAAGCCCGGTGTATCAACGACTGTCAATCTGAGTCTGACGCCGTTCTCTTCAATGTCTGCGCTGATAGATTGGATGGAGACCGTCTTCGGGATGATGTCGAGACTGGGTCCTTTGCGCTCGCGAGGAGGGTAGAGGGACGTGTTGAAGAGAGTGTTGACGAGGGTCGACTTGCCGAGGCCGGATTCGCCTGGTCTTTGTCAGTTTCGAACACTCTAAAGTGGCTGGACTTGAGACATACCGACTACCATGACGTTGAAGTTGAAGCCCTTGCGAACACTCTTGCGGTGCCATTGGTTGGGCAGATTGGCAAAGCCGACGTAGCCTGTCAACTTCCGGCGAACGACATTGCGCATGTCGCTAGCTGCGGCAGCCGCAGCTTTGGGGTCTTTCGACGAGACGGTCTGAGCAACACCCGAGCCGTGAGGGTTGCTCTGGCTGACGAGGGGTGCGGTCGCTTTGCCATTGGCGACGGGTGGAGAGGGTGCTTTGGCTAGCGGGCTGCCATTTGCAACGGCGGCTGGTTCAGATTCGTCAGTAGATGCACTTCTGGAGGGATTCATTGCGACGGTCTCAGCGCTGGATAGGTTGATGAAATCCGTGATGACCACCATGGTCGATGCACAGAATGATCGATTGTGTATTGATGAGGCGGTTCTGCTTGCGCGTGGCTTTGACGAAGAGTTCGATGGAAAGGCCTGCAGAGAGGTTTGTGTGTGACTTGTGGAAGGGAAGCTCACCCATCGTGCTTTCTTTTTGCGTAACGACAACTTTTCAGAGGGAGAAGGTGCGAATGCGCTTTTGATGTACTCTACGCCTAGACCTCACGTCAGTCCTGTATCTCATATGTCGCAGTCGCGCAGTCTGGGCGGCCTCTGTCTTCCACTGCACCGATGCGGAAGAGAAAGAGCGGAGATTTTGAGGGGAGCTGAGACATACCGTTGGGCCCGAATAGAGGGCACCGCGACCGTTTTCTTGCTCACAGCGACGACGAGAAGCGAAGGAAGGGGTCAAAATAATACACTCACGCGCCGGAGAAAGTAACGGCTCGAGGAGAAATAGTTATGCTGAGAAACACGGAGGTGCAGGCTGTCAATGTCAGAGGAAGTGAATCGTGGAAAGGGGGAGTTTTCGGGATACGTGCTTTCATTGGCTGCGGTGTGCGTCGGTGGAGCTGGGGATGATCGCTCCGGCCAAGCTTCAGGGAGTTCGTGGTCGACCCCTGTCCCTACCCTGGACCGCGACGTCGGCATATACTTTGGCTGAGTCGTGTGATAGAAGCATGGACAGGATTGCAGCACTACATCATCGCAGCCACTCAATCGCTGTTGAGCTGTAGAGAGGTGACATTTATCTTTTTACACGTCTGCCAGAATCTTCTCCCCTCCAGCACAATACCTCTCTCGTTCCATGTCTTAATGTACATCGCAATCCAATCGCTCATAATGCCCGCTGCATGCATCCCAGCACGACCGCCTCTAGGGGTATCCGTAGTCTATCAAACGCCGCTCAAGATATGCTCGCCTGCAACGCGTGAAGGTCGTCACACGCGTCCGCGACTGAAATGCCTCAGATCATCTCACCATCCGATGGCTGTATTGAATCGAAGTACTTCAACAAGTACTGGTAGGCGACCAACATTGTAGTTGTCTGAACACCGGTCCACACAAACCTCGGCCCCACGCCTCGGAACCAGCCTGCAAGTCCCTCCGTCTTATAGATCAGTCGTAAACCTTGTATGACTGACGAAGTGTCGAGCGTTGGTGCCGTCGTCGGTACTGTGCGCGGACTCGAGTGCAGTAGCCTTGTCTGTGTGCTACTGCTTGTGTTCTTGCCCTTCTTTGCGGCCCGCTTCTCCATGTGACTGGCTTGGCTGCTCTTCGCGTGATCGTCTGGATTGATCTGTGTTTGCGTTCTCGTCTTAACCACATCCAGCGGACATGTCAGCACTCCCGCTGCACCTCCTGCAGAGAGTGCTGTTACCATCTCGACCCACAATGGCAGGTCTGTCGATCCAGACCACCGCATTGCATATGCCCGCTCTTGCTCGTAGAAGGCGAACTGCAATGCTGAAAATGGGAGATCGCGAACTATGGTTGCTTTGTAGCCGGAGTACAGGGCGGTGAATCCTTCTGTACGAACGATTGTGCGTGCTGCATCCCAGGTCGAACGGTAGTTGTAGCCGGAGTAGAAGAAAGGATTGTTGTAGCGGCCTTGCAATTGCAGCCGTGTCTTGAGAACTTCGGAGGGCACATAGATCACTGAGGCTGCGAAGTCGGCGATGAAGCCTGGAGAACAAGTCAGCAACGGAGAGGCGGAGGCGCAAGCAGGCGCAATGATGCTTACCGGCACTGAGAAACGTGAGACTGGGATTTACACCCCGATTCAGCATCTGCCGCTTCGTATACTCGTATGTGCCGAAGAAAGCCACCGTGCCCGGGAATGAGCCTAGCATCGCGGCTGTGAAGCCTCCATATAGCCCCCGTCGAACACCTTCTTGACGAAAGATTTTCGCATACGAGTCTGAAAGGCTGGTGTATTTGGGAGGAAAGTGAGGGTCTCCTTGCTGTCGCGTCTTCACTGTGTCAAGTGAATGCATAAGTATGTCGCCGCTCGTACCGCCGATGCCTCCAGCGAACATGGCCTGGTAGGTCGCTGTTAGTCGAAGTGTAGAAATGCTCGAATAAGAGACATACATGAAGGTATGGCGGCCTCTTCAATTCAATATCTTCTTCCGCATCTTGACTCATTGCCTTCGGTGACGCTGATGTATTCTGTCGTGTGCCGTCGAGACTCTGTGGGATGTGGATGGGCGCAGCATCGTGTGCCGCCGGGAGTGAGAACTGCGCTTGCTGGTGAGATTCGTCTTGTCCGAACAGACGAGAGATGAAGCTCATGGCAGGGCCAAAGCCCGTCAGATATGGTAGCTCGAATGCGGTATGGAAGTTGACGCTGTACAACTGCTGGCAAAGGGAATAGAATCGCTTAAGAGAACGACAATGAAGTTCAAAGCCCCCCAATATGTTGAATATGCGATGATGTCCATGCGCAAATAAAAAGTTGTGGCGCGGCTCCGAACTTCACACCTCGCCCGAGTCTCCGATGAAGAGGCTGAACTCAGACCGGTTGACAAGAGGGCGACCAGTCCTACCCATTAGGCTGCTTCTCTTCCATTCAATGCGCATGTTACGTGCGGCGACTATTGGGGCGTTCAGAAGTCCACGTTATCACGCTGCGTCGTAAGGTGATCATCATTTGTCTACAGCATATGTAGCGACGTGGTGTTGATGACGGGAGCTTGCGGATATATTTGCCCAGCGAAGATGCCGACAGAACTATACGTGGGAAAGCGCTGCTCGAGAGTAAAGGAAGTGACGGCACTCGTTTTGCAGCACAAGTCAACATCGCCAGCTTTTACTCGACGCCTATCGAATGTTCAAGTGCTCAAGTTTTTGTACAACACTCGCTCAGCTTCACGCCATTCCGCAAGCCCAGAACCCCAATGCTAGCAGCGTCTAAGAACAAAGGTATTGCCTCGCAAGCTCATAGAAGCATCTCCAAAGGATTCTCGATCACCTTCTTCAGCTCTCTTATCCACTCGCCTCCGACCGCGCCGTCGACAACCTTGTGATCAAAGCTTGCGGTAACGATAATCTGGTCATCCCACTCCGTCAGAGTACCCTCTTCTGTTTCCACGGGCACCGCTACCTTGCGAGTTGTGCCGACCGCCAGGATAGCTGCCTGTGGCGGGTTGACCACTGCTGTGAATCTCTCAACCGCAGCATTCATGCCCATGTTGCTGATTGTGAATGTGCCTCCTTGGTACTCCTCGGGCTTGAGCTTGCCATCTCGCGCGCGCTTGCCGAGATCTTTGACGGCATTCGAGATAGCCGTCAGACCAATTGTGTCAGCATTCTTGACGATGGGTGTCATCAGGCCGACTGGAGTAGCGACCGCAACGGAGACATCGACGGTACTGTATTGCCGGATGACAGTCTGGCCGCCGGATTCTCTCCAGCTGGAATTTACTGCCGGCACCTTCTTGCAGGCGACGGCGCAGGCTTTAATGAGGAAGTCGTTGACCGACAGCTTGTAGGCACCATTGGCCGAGGCATTGAGTGATTCTCGTAGCTTGAGAAGCTTGCCAACGGACAGGGTAGTTGAGACGTAGTAGTGAGGATTCTGGTTCATCGACTCCTTCAGTCGGCTGGCAATGGTCTTGCGCATCGAGGTGGCCGGGATGTCCTCGTATGAAGGCGCAGCAGCAGCCGCGGGAGCCGCAGCGGGTGCAGCACCTCCTGACGCAGCAGGGGACTTCTCGGAGCCCTTTGGTGGCCTTCGGTCAAGCACACTCTGAAGTCTTCCACTCGATGCTGAGCTATCCTCGGGAGGCGGCGCGGATTTGGACTCGGACTTTGGTGGTGCAGTGTCAGAACCTGACTCGGGTGGTTCGCTGGACTGAGATGCTTCCTCCTT
This sequence comes from Cyphellophora attinorum, assembly GCF_001299255.1. Taxonomy (NCBI): domain Eukaryota; kingdom Fungi; phylum Ascomycota; class Eurotiomycetes; order Chaetothyriales; family Cyphellophoraceae; genus Cyphellophora; species Cyphellophora attinorum. Next base: position 6,124 of record NW_017253280.1, read on the forward strand.
TGGCGCTTCTTTTGGAGGGGACTTTTCGCCGCCAGCATCGTCGATGGTGAAGCTCTCGAAGGCGGACGTATCTTCGCCCTCTTCAACCATGACTGCGATAGGCTGTAACGGATCAGATATAGTCTCAAATAATTCAGACTGGACATACGCTGCCAACGGCCACATCTTTCTCCCCAGTCTCTTTCAAGATCTTGGCAAGCACGCCGTCTTCCTGAAACTCAAAGTCCATCTGCGCCTTGTCTGTCTCAATCTCGACCAGCACGTCTCCGGGAGCCAGGCCGTCGCCAACCGATTTCTGCCACGCGCCAATATTTCCCGCGGTCATGGTCGGCGAAAGCGCAGGCATGGTGATGACAGTGTGCGCTGGGAATGCTGCAATCGTAAGTATGCGTCTCTGGCTCGGGACGGCTTCCTTTGCTTACACTTTGAGGCATAGTATCGGCTGAGGGCAGACAGCATTGGAAGGGGCCGCAGTCTGTTTCTATTAGATTGGAAGCGGCGGAGCTCGATGAGAAGCTTACGCAGCATTCTGTATTCTGTGGGCGACATTGTGACTGAGGCCTGAGCTTGGAGTAGCTTGTAGAAGTAACCTCGACGAGGAGCGGAGAGTGAGGGTTGAAGCAGCCATTACTGGAGAGGTTGGTGATTTATGCCTCTCCCCAGGCTAAGGAGTTTTCGAAGGACGCAACGACTGAAAGAGCGACTGGGAGGGACGGAGCCTCTATTAGGGGAGGAGGTGACAACGAGAAGAAGGTTCGCAGCACGAATGAGAAGGGCCGCGAAGACAGAGAGGACGAGGAGGAGAGCAATGTGTTGGCGTACAAAAAGTACGAGCGATGCTTGCACCTGCCTCAACAACTTCCAGTGGAGCTTGTCGGAGCGTTCATGGCGTCCGGCGGGTGTTTGGACCACCGTAGCCTCACGCTTGCCTTGCGCCTCGCCGTAGCGTTTCCCTGTGGAAGCGGCACCTAAGGCAGTCCCCGAAGAAGAATAAAGGATGACCGCGCTGAACATGTGAAGACAAGGTCTTGTACACACGTCCCTCATCATCCAGACCCGCACCACTAGTATCTGACCGCCTGAATATGTCGAGGAATAGCATACACCAATGATCGATCCTACGCGGGCCTGACTGATTGTGCTGGAGTTGGGAGGCCATGTCTGGGGAGGAAGAGTCCGATCTACCACCCGCCGATGAAGAGCCCATACAAAGCCACACGCCGCAAGACAGCACACCACCAACAACCGTGACTGATGACAGCGGCACGATAGACGATGACGCCGAAGCAGCCGCGGTCAAATCACCCCCTCCGCGTATCACTGTAGAGGGCGAGAACGTTGATGCCTCCGACCACGAAGGCACCGAAACGCAGCCGCCTATCCGAATACCTGACACGCCGGATGACGGACGAGGCAATGGCGAGACGAAGGGCGAAGACATTTCTACTACGGCCGACGCAACAATAGCCACAGAAGCCATCAATGGTTCCAGCACCGATGACCGGGGGTTGAACGGAGACGATGTGTCCTCATCGGCAGGCACTGATCTGCCCACTCGAACTCGTACCGATTCGAGGTCGACTACAGCAACGCGATCAATGCCAGTCTCCTCCACAGTCTTCATTGTCACTGCTCTGGAGTCGATTGGCAACTCGAAAGAGGCACGAAGGAGCAAAGAGTTCGGAGATGCGGTGCAGGCGGCACTGAGCAATATCCAGAGCAATGACCAGGCAGTCAATCCAGAACTGATCTTCCGTCCGCTCCAGCTAGCCACAAAGTCCTTCTCAGTCCCATTGCAGGTCACAGCCCTCGACTGCATCGGCAAGCTGATCAGCTATTCCTACTTCGCCTTTCCCTCTGTGACCATCACCTCACCCGACGCACAGCAGCCCGAATCTGCGGAGACGCCGCCCTTGATCGAACGAGCTATCGAGGCCATCTGTGACTGCTTCGAGGGAGAGGCTACTGCTATCGAGATCCAACAGCAGATCATCAAATCGTTACTTGCGGCGGTGCTTGACGACAAGATTGTGGTACATGGCGCTGGCTTGCTGAAGGCAGTCCGGCAAATTTACAATATCTTCATTTATTCCAAGTCCAGTCAGAATCAGGCAGTTGCACAAGGCTCTCTGACACAGATGGTAGCCACGGTCTTCGAACGCGTCAAGGTCCGATTGGAGGCTCGAGAAGTCCGGGCACAGCCCAAGTCAGAAGAGGATTTGTCTCTCACAGACGAGATTGCCCTCAACGGTCTTAACGGCACCGTCGAGACACCGGACACAGAAACACCGCCAGTCCTGCAATCCGATGGCAGGCCAGCGATGACGTTGAAGGACTTCGAGAATAATCGTACATTGGACGATGCTGTGGCGGCGGACTCGGCACCCACAATGGTCACGAGAGCCAGAGAACGGAAAGGCACCCGGAACGCGTCCGGAGCCGTCTCGCGATCGAGCATGCAGGAGGATCGTGAGGAGAGTGAGCTGTCGGTGGACGACGAGGACGAGATATACATCAAGGACGCCTTTCTAGTCTTCCGATCGCTTTGCAAGCTGAGCCAGAAAGTCCTGACTTACGACCAGCAACAGGATCCAAAGTCGCAGAATATGCGATCGAAGTTGCTGTCCCTGCACCTCATCCACCACACGCTCATCAACTTTACCATTGTCTTCAACTCGCCACAGTCGACACTTAAGGGCGGTCCGGGAGGCGAATCGAACCATTTCATCGAAGTCGCCAAACCCCACCTCTGTCTGAGTTTGTCGAGGAACGCCTCCAGCTCAGTCTCACGGATCTTCGAGGTCTGCGCCCAAATATTCTGGCTTTGCCTGAAGCATCTTCGAGTCGCGTTGAAAAAGGAGTTGGAGGTGTTCCTCAAAGAGATCTATTTGGCTGTTCTAGACAAGCGGACTGCGCCGCAATTTCAAAAGCAAATGTTTATGGATGTATTGGAAAAGCTGTCTAGCGATGCGCGGGCGTTGGTGGAGATTTACCTTAATTACGATTGCGACCGAACAGCCTTGGACAACATGTATCAAAGTATCATCGAGCATTTGTCACGAATATGCAGCACACCCGTGGCAGTCTCGCCACAACAGCAAGTCCTGTACCAAGAGCAGAACAAGGCCAAGTCACACCATCACGACTGGCATTCGAAGGGCTCATTACTGCCCAGCCTTTCCACTTCCACCCTCAGCCATTCGCCGCCGCAGCCGCCCGCGATTCCAGCTGAATACCTGCTCAAGCAGCAGTCATTGAAGTGTTTGATAGAAATTTTGACGTCGCTCGACCACTGGTCTGGCGGCCAGGTCGTCGACAGCAGTGCGAGTAGTATCTATCCTCCGTCACGGTCTTCGATGCACGACTCGAGAGATTCACTCGACACGGATCGGCCACCGCCATCTCCGCGGGCTCCGACCGGATTTGATGCAAGCTCAGGCGTTGGCACACCCATTGGCGAAGATGATCCGAGCGAGCTCGAAAGAGTGCGAAGAAGGAAGATTGCGCTCAACGAGGCAATTCGGCAGTTCAACTTCAAGCCGAAGAAAGGGATCAAGCTCCTCCTAGCGGATGGATTCATTAGAAGTGATGCGCCCGAGGACATTGCTCGATTTCTTCTGTCCGAAAGCAGACTTGACAAAGCTTCGTTGGGCGAGTTTCTAGGCGAAGGAGATGAGTTCAATGTGGCCATCATGCACAAGTTCGTCGACCAGATGAACTTCACCAAAAGGAGATTCGTCGAAGCCCTTCGACAGTTCCTCCAAAGCTTCAGGCTACCGGGAGAGGCTCAAAAATCGATCGATTCATGCTCAAATTCGCTGAGCGCTATCTCACTGGCAACCCTAACGCTTTCGCAAACGCTGATACAGCGTATGTACTGTCATATTCGGTGGTCATGCTGAACACAGATCAGCATTCTGCTCAGGTGAAGAAACGAATGACACCAGAAGACTTCATCAAAAACAATCGCGGCATCAACGACGGACAAGATCTGCCACCAGAGTATCTGACTGGCATCTACGAGGAAATCCAATCCAACGAGATCGTGCTGTCGTCTGAAAGAGAACAGGCAGCAGACAAGGGCATCGCTGTTGCTGGCCCCAGTACTGGCCTCGCCTCCAGAGCAGTCCAGGGTTTGGCAAACGTTGGCCGAGACTTGCAAAGCGAGAAGTACAACCAAGCTTCCGAGGATATGGCTGCCCGAACGGAGCTGCTGTATCGCAGCCTTATTCGAGCTCAAAGGAGGACGAACGTGCGCGAAGTTCTGTCGAAGTTCATTCCTGCAACTTCGGTCAAGCACGTCGGTTCCATGTTTAACGTAACGTGGATGTCGTTCCTGTCGGCGATCTCGAGTCAAATGCAGGATGCTCAGAATTTTGAGCTTATCAAAGAGTGTCTCAACGGCCTGAGACTTGCTATTCGGATATCTTGTCGATTTGATCTGGACACGCCGAGGACTGCCTTCGTCACCTCTTTAGCCAAGTTCACGAATCTTGGGAACCTCAAGGAAATGATGGCCAAGCATCTTGAAGCCCTGAAGGTGCTCATCGACATCGCGCTGACGGAGGGTGATCTGCTCAGGTCATCCTGGAGAGAAATTTTGACATGTATCAGCCAGCTTGATCGCCTGCAGCTCCTCTCAACGGGAGTTGACGAGAACTCTGTGCCAGATGTCAACCGCGCATCAATCCCTACGCCTTCGAATGCAGGCGAGCCTCGATCACGGAAGTCCCAGCAAGGCCGAAGACCGAGACCAAAGTCTGGTCAGAGCTTCCGACCTGAAGTTGCCGATGAGACCAAGTCATCCGATATGACTAGGAGCATAGATCGGATCTTCTCAAATACGGCCAAACTCTCCTCTGATGGCATTGTCGACTTTGTCGCCGCACTTACTGCGGTGAGCTGGCAGGAGATACAGTCCTCAGGCAACAGCGAGTCTCCACGAACTTATAGCTTGCAGAAACTTGTCGAGATCAGCTACTACAACATGACCAGAGTCAGGATTGAGTGGACACGACTGTGGGATGTGCTCGGTGAACATTTCAACCAGGTTGGATGCCACAACAACACCCACGTAGTGTTCTTTGCCCTGGACTCACTGCGTCAATTGTCGATGCGCTTTCTGGAGATCGAGGAGCTTCCAGGCTTCAGATTCCAGAAGGACTTCCTCAAGCCTTTCGAGTACGTCATGGCCAATAACACCGTGGTGTCGGTAAAAGACATGGTCCTCAGGTGTCTGATTCAGATGATTCAAGCCAGAGGCGAGAACATTCGATCTGGCTGGAAGACCATGTTTGGTGTGTTTACAGTCGCAGCCGATGAGCAATACGAAGCTATCGTCAATATCGCCTTTGACTACACCAATCAGATCTATAAGGAGCGCTTCGGAGTCGTCATAACACAAGGATCTTTCCCAGACCTGATACAATGCTTGACGCAGTTCTCGAAGAACATTCGCTTCCAGAAGAAGTCACTGCAGGCCCTCGAGCTGCTGAAGTCGACAGTTCCCAAGATGCTTAAGACACCAGAATGCCCGCTCTCGCGCCGCCACAGCGTGCAGCCTCAGAACGGAGTCGTAGCAGGTGTACGCCAACCAAGTTCTCAGACCGAGGAAGAGCAGTTCTGGTATCCAGTTTTGCTGGCCTACCAGGACATTCTCATGACTGGCGATGACCTCGAAGTCCGGTCGAGAGCACTCAATTACCTATTCGAGACACTTATCCGCTACGGCGGCGACTTCCCACCGGAGTTCTGGGACATGCTCTGGCGCCAGATCCTGTACCCAATATTTGTCGTTCTGCAGTCGAAGACCGAAATGTCAAAAGTGCCGAATCATGAAGAGCTCTCGGTCTGGCTTTCGACAACCATGATCCAAGCCCTTCGGAACATGATCACTCTCTTCACGCATTATTTCGAATCTCTCGAGTCTATGCTTGATAGGTTTCTCGGTCTATTAGCTCTCTGCATTTGTCAAGAAAATGACACAATCGCTCGGATCGGCAGCAATTGTCTGCAGCAACTCATCCTCCATAACGTGACCAAGTTCAAGGCAGAGCACTGGGCAAAGATTGTCGGTGCATTCGTCGACCTATTCAACCGCACAACAGCCTACGACCTCTTCTCCGCTGCAGCCACCATGTCAGATGCACGATCTCCTCAACTCAACGCTACCGCTGGCGAAGGTCTGGCACTCTCTGGCGTTCCAGTCGTTGAAACGCCGACAGAAGAATCATCATCTGCAATACTCGACTCCAGCGAGGATCCAGCAAGCACAACTACCACCCACATCCCCTCCGACGCAGACCAGCCACTTGAAGAATTCAAACCCGCAAGCGTTGACACACAGACCCCAGTCCCAGTCGTCACCGCCGCCCGGAGGCGCTCTTCAACAAGATCATCACCAACTGCGTGCTCCAACTCCTCATGATCGAAACCGTAGCCGAGCTCTTCTCAAACGACACCGTTTACGCGCAGATCCCCTCGAACGAGCTCCTCCGCCTCATGGGCCTCCTCAAGAAGTCCTACCAATTCGCGAAGCGCTTCAACGGCGATCGGGAACTTAGGCAACAGCTGTGGCGGCAAGGCTTCATGCGCCAGCCACCCAACCTGCTCAAGCAAGAATCCGGCAGTGCGAACACCTACGTTCAGATCTTGCTACGGATGTACTCCGACGAAGGCGAGGAGCGGCGGAGCAGCAGAGAGGAGACGGAGGGTGCTCTCATCCCGTAAGTCGACTTTGCCCTTTCCCATTGCCCATTTCCACCACCCCATCAACCCAATCGGTACTAATCACACCTCTCTTAGACTCTGCGCAGACATCCTCCGCGCCTTCACCGCCCTCGACGAAGAATCTCAACAGCGCAACATCGTCGCCTGGCGGCCCGTCGTCATCGACGTCCTCGAGGGCTACACAAATTTCCCCGCGCCGGCGTTCGAGAAACACATCGACACCTTCTACCCGCTCGGCGTCAACCTGCTGGAGAAAGAAGTGGGATTCAGTGGCGGCGACATGAGGGCGGCATTGTGGGGCTTGTTCAGACGGGTAGGCGAGGTCAAGTTCGGCATGCCGGAGTACAGAGGGAGGCAGAATAGTTTGAGTGGTAGTGTGGCTGCTACGCCGACGAGTCCGAGTCTGGAGAGAAGGGAGTGGCTGGGGAACGGTGGGGATGCGGAGAGGAGGAGGAGAGGGAGTAGGTTGGGAAAGTGACGTGTACTCAGGGACTACAAAGTGTGAGCACACAGCTACATCGCCTGTCGAGCGTCGACTGAGTTGTATGAAAGTAATTGACTCTGTCCGCTATCCAGTCTCGATGTTCGTGTTTCTCGCTCGCCATCACTCTGCGTTAAGTCATTCGATATTCTCATTTTGGACTGGCCGTAACCAAGATCCATGTCCCATTTAATGCCTCACGGCACCAAGCCGTGTTCTCCACGATGTGTACCACTCCCACCTAGACGCCAACGCCAGTTCTTACACCCATATCCCAACCACCGTTGTAGCACGGAGCCAGACCCTCTCCCCAATCAAGCCTGCCCGTTGCCATTCCATGCATGTGCGCCACCGTCCCACCTCCCAATAACTTTTGTAGATCTACTCATACACAAATCAGACCCAAATCAAACCTGCCGCCCAACCAAGCCCTCAACGCCCATCAATAGCCCACAAATCATCGTCCCTACTCGCCTGTGGCGCTCCCTCCTATGACCGCCTGCAGCGCTGCTTCTTTCGGCCTCAACCCTAATGCTCGCTGCGCTCGCGGGGCCACCGCCTCCCTCGCCCGCCCACGCGCCGCAGGCGCTCCCTATGGAGTGCTCGCTACGCTCGCCTTTGCCCTGAGCCACACCGTGTGGTGGTGAGTCGGTGGCCGCTTCGCGACCACCTCCTCCCCCACCCACCGTCCCCCACCATCACAGATACCGCTTCATCTTAACATCCCGCCCACCCGGATTCCCATGATTATGACAGTCCGCACACAGATACATCCGACATTCCTCACATCTCCAAATCAGCAAGGTCCGCGCATGGCACCGGTCACAGTGCCAGTAGACCTGGTTCGTGTTGTTGTGCTTGAGGAGGCCCCAGCGGTGGGAGGGGCATTTGCGGCCTTCCTGTTGAGGGAGTGAGGTGTTAGCTGCGGGTCGTGGGGGAGGTAGGGGGGTGAGCTCGGCGCTGAGGGGACGACGGGTGGGGGAGGTGGCCGCAGCGAGCTCTTGGCTGAGGCCGCGAGGCCGGAAGCAGCGCCGCAGGCAAGTAACGTAGGGACGGATCGGAACGAAAGACGTGCTCGTGGACAGGCGATGCGATCAAGTAGTGAAACGTGATGGGCGGCGTAGGCGGGTCGGAAGAGAATCCGTGGAACAAGCAGCAAGACAGAGAAGGACGTGCAAGGAGTTACAGCCAAAGCTGTGTGCGGCTAATGGACACATTACAGAACGATGCTGGGTTGAAAACACGCCCTTAACAAGAAAGAAGTACATACATGTGGGAATCTGCGCGGCTGCTGTGCCATATCGGGAGAGAGTCGTGCCGCCCCGGCTCAACTGGTTGGATGTGATGGGTGATGAGATCGTGCTTGGGTGGCCTTTTGAACCTTCTCGAGTCTTTTATGAACAGCGAGCGACAGTGTTCTTCCGAAGGGGCGAGTCGAGAATGGTAAGTGGTTGCGGATCGGTAGCGATCGTGTGAGGCGATGCGAGCAATGGCTGAGACACTCAAGACATGCACTCTCTGCGCCACAAGGCAGATCACTTGTGCCTGAATGGTGACGTGTGGCCAGAGATTGATCTCAGAGTTGATTCAGACGAGTGACTGGCGTTGTTGCCGGACCCGAGATAGCTTGATAATGTCGACCGATGTGATCAGGTCGATCCTGGAGAGGAACAGAGCTCGAGTGACCTCGAGGTCGGCACTTGGTGAGTATGGAATACCTGCCAAGGTGCCGTGGACGTCGAGGAGGTCCCTCGTCGACCTGGAGTACCTCCCAGCGACGGGAGATAGTGTTGAAGAATGCCCTGAAGTCGAAGTACCCCCACGATCCAGCCGGTCGAGATTGAGTTTGATGAACTTTTGATGACTGCAAGATAGAGTTCAGCTTCACCTTTCCGAGTCGACGGGAAGGCGAGGTTAATATACACCGCTCCTTCTTCAGTCTTCCTTCTTCTTAACCGGTTGTCGTTGCCGTAAGCATGCTCACCGACCCGCGTCTCAGGGGATGCCCATCAGAGAGGTGTCTACAGAGACTTCATATGCTTCACTTGGCCCCAAAGTCCTTCAATCGGAGTCGAATCCGTTTGGGTTGGGCGAGTGCTCAGAACAGTTGAGTTTCTGTCAGATGTGCACGGACATGTAATTGAAAGGAGGCGCTTTCCAATTGCACTGATGTGGAGGAAGGAGTACTGCAAGTGGAAGGAGGTATCCAGGATGTCGCAATTGCTGCTGGCAGGAAGTATGCGAGAGAATGAAAGACATCGTGCCTTAGGCCAAAGGGCATAGACAAGCGCTCACCCACTCACTCATCACTCAGTACGTACTTAGTACAATTCTTGGGAACTTACGCGGCAATTATTCCAAAGCCGTCATAAGCCCCAAGATGTCAGAGCCTCAGGATCTGGGATGTCACGATGTCAGTAAGATCTGGCATGACCCGAAATTCGGGTTCTTCCAATCTGGGCTGAATGCAGGGATTGCGGGACTGCATCTCGCATGGATCGCGTGCTGGGTCCATGTTTCAAGCTAGAATCTAGTACTGAAGAGTCTTCGCCCGCGCGTGGAATTCCGGAAGGCGCGAGTCGATGCCATGAGGTCTGACTCGACTGTGAATGTTGCTTTTGTGCTGCTTAAGACAGTCGTGAAGTAGTTGGGTCGATGCGCAAGGTTGGCTCAAGGCGAGGCAACGATGGGTCAAGCGGAGAAGATCGGATGATCGCCCATCAGACAGCCCACGTCCGGGGTGTGGAAACTGAATCTTTGGCAGTACTGAAATACCCCCTGTCAGCACGTCCACGTCCGAAGAATCGGGGCCGTGAAATCGGAGGCAGGAAGTGCTCGAGTCAGACCTTGCTGAACGATCGGAAGTACATACAGTGCCAAAGCAGCAGCACAGCCACTTGCACCCCATTTGGGTCGGAGGAGTCGAACGTTGCAATAAAGTTGGAACAACCCTGCCTGCACACCTCCGGGGATTTTGGTGAGAATGGCTCAAATGGCTGACCTGCAGCAACCGGGGTGCAATTAGTCGAACGTTTCTGTACTGATCGATCACGGCTCGCTTCTAATAGCTGTCACGCTTCACGATTGCTACTTCCACAAGAATGAGGCAAATCGGGCAAATCGCAGAGAGCGTCGTCGACAAAGGTACATCGGTAGGGGATACGCCTTAATGAAAAAGCTGCGAACAGCAGGTACACCACTCTTTCTGCACTGCAATATCTGTGCCCTTCATGCAGAGCACATTGTAGCTAGACGCTATACTCTCAGTCATGTAGCTGAAAACGAGTCAAGTGGAGGACTTTTTGCCTGGGAAACAAGTTCTGCATTTGTCAAGATCTGGTGCCTTGTTCCCTTGCTCGTGGCCTACGCAGCTTCGTGCAGCAGACCCTTGCAGGTTCATGCAGTCCCAATTCGTCGAGATGCATTAGATTCAAATCGATCGTGGATCTGCCACGCACAGACATATCTTCCGATCTGGCCCATTTCCGTCGTCCACAAATCAGACGGAGCTAATCCCGGTGTCTGAAACAGGCTGCAAGCGACGTTGTCGTGGCCGGCAGTGTTGAATCCGGCAGATATCGACTGCCGTTGCCTATCTTGCAATGGGTTGCGTCCGTACTGTAGAAGCTGCGGAGAACACTCGAGAACATGAGGCACGGCGGCCCGTGGAGACGAACCCCAAGTAACACAGAGACCGATCGATCTGCGATTGGCTTTCGGTGCGACATCGCCTCCCAGTGCATGGCTGGCCGCCCAGGTACGTATAGTTGGCAGGTAGTGAGCCTCACGATAGCCCTTACTGCATTGACAGCGGCAGCCTCAGCTCTTTTAGCCGGCTTTTCATGTGCTGTGAACCAGAAAATCCGAAATTGAGAGCAAATGTGTCAATTGCGGCTTGCATCATGCACGAACTTGACAGTTCGATCCCCTCAGTCGACCCGGTGCGCCTCGCGCACTTTACGAACCCGCCGAATCTGCAGGCACGTGAAGTCCTTTCATGCGAGTACGGATGAAACGCCAACGGCTATGCAGATCATAATGCACGTCAATCTGCCGAAAACAGTCCCGACACAGTTTCTGTTGTATTTGTCAGTAACAGGCAATATCATCCCAATTGACAAGCTCACCTCCGTGATGATTTCTCCGGATTGCTTCGGACAGCAAATTGGATAGGTCGATCACAATTAGCTTCTTCGATGATTGCAATCTCTCAGTCGACATTGGGAAAGTGTTAGTCACAACGATATGGTCAATGCAGTCACAGTCTTCGAGTTCTTGGAGAGCCTCATCATCGAACAAAGCATGTATCGCGACGCAATAGACCTTCTTGGCGTGGCCTCGTTTCACGCAAGTTTCTGCAGCCGCAACCCAGGATGCCGTCCTGTCCATAATGTCGTCCATAATGATGGCGGTGCGGTCCTTGACGCTTCCGACCAATGTGACTGTGTGTTCGAGGGTGGGGTTTCGGATCTCTTCTTCCTCCTCGTCGGAAGTCGCCGCAGCGTCCAAAGTCCCGCCTAGCGCATGGTCGGCTTGCAGGGAAGAAGCTGTCGATATGAACGACGCAGTCATGTTGTCGGTGTCGTGATCGTCCGAATTTCTGCTCAATCCGAATTGTGCAGATAGTGCAGGTGACGGATGATCATCGTCAACCACATGCCCCGATATCAGTCTCGAAATGATGACATCTCTAGCCTTCTCGTCACCCAAGGCGTCGTTGGCTTCGTATTCGGAGGGCCGTCGGGCGCTAGGCATCGTTTCGGCCCTACTGAGGCCTGCGCCGAGAAGGGAATCATCCTCGGGACCTGAATCCGTGTCCGCTTGTGGCGCAGTCGATATTTGCGGCTCTGATGAGATGGTGACCGCCTTTGGTCGCAATGAACTGCCATTCAGCTGTCTACTCTTCCTAGACGGGGTACGATCTGCTTCTGTATCTGCATCGTCCGGGTCGCTGTTCTGCCTTTCGAATGTGCGTAACGATGCTGGCTCCACCGCGTCGAAGAAGACCGACGAATCAGCCATGCTGAGGTTGCTGGGGTACGTCGACCTCCGGCGATCCCGATCGGTTGAGACAATGGCGAATCTAACCTTCAAGGCATCTGCCAGGGAAGTGACCCGCTTGGTCCCACCAACGTTCTTACTGACTACCACCACATCTCTCCAGCCTCTGACATTTGCTCGTATCCATCTCGCAATCAGCGGCTCGGCGAAGAGATTGTCGACCGGTTTCCCGAAAAAGCCTTGCATCTGAGATGAATGTAGGTCGACAGTAATGACATGATTGACTCCTGCGACGACCATCAAATTCGCAACCATTTTGGCAGTGATAGCACCTCGATGAGCTTTCTTCTTTGACTGCCGTGAGTAGGGAAAGTATGGAAGCACGGCCGTGATTGACTTGGCGGAACCACCTTTGCAGGCGTTGATCATGATTAGCATCTCCATGACGCTGTCGTTGATGCGTGAGCTACCGCTCTGGACGATGAAGACATCCTCGTTTCGTATTGATGTGCCTATCTGTACCCTGATTTCGCCGTTGGCGAAGTGGCCTAAGTCGCATGGCGATGGTGTGGTGCCTAGGCGTTGGCAGATGGCTTCTGCAAGGGCTGGGTGGGAGGTTCCTGAGAATACCTTCACGCCTCGCATATCGACTGACGAGAACGGACGATCACGCTCGACGTCACTGCTATGACGTCCAAGAAGTCGCGCGCACGCAGTGTGAATCGTGCTCTAATTACAGTAGGCGTGTTCGTCGTCGATCATCGAAAGTTCGTGTGAAGGTCGGGTACTCTTTCCCGACCCGTCAAATCTTTCGTGCAGGTGCAGGAGTCGGCTTCGGAGAAACTTTGCGGCGGATCTTATCGCGTCTTATCGCGCCTGAATCGATTTCATCATCGCCGCTGCATTTCCTCGGTCTGTGCAACATAATTTAGAAACCTTCATGGCTGATCCTGCGTCCTTAGGCACGCGATGCCTGACGAATTCCCACAAGTTCAAGGCGGAGGCTCCTTGATCGTCGCATGGCAGATCAAGAACAAGAATGTACTGGTCGTCGGCGGCGGCGAGGTAGCTGCTGGCCGGATACTCTCCCTTCTCAACGCCGATGCGCGCGTCACAGTCGTTTGCCCTTCCGCAGGGTTGAATGCCGAAGTTCGCTATCGCGTCAGTCAACGACAAGTTACGCACATCGATCGCGTCTTCCTACCACTGGACGTCGAGCCGACGAAGAATGTCGCGATGGTGCTCACCGCAATCGATGACCCCATTGCTTCCACGCGAATATGGAAGTACTGCAAGAAGCTCAAGATACCCGCCAACATCGCCGATGTACCACCTGAGTGTGACTTCTACTTCGGCAGCGTCCATCGCGACGGTCCACTGCAGATCATGGTCAGCACAAATGGAAACGGACCACGAATTGCAGCAGCAATCAGAAGACGAATCGCAGACATGCTGCCGCAAGGCACGGGTGCTAGCATTGCCAAAGTGGGCCTGCTAAGGAGGAAGTTGAGGAAGAAGGTACCAGGCACCGGAACAGAAGATATCCAGAGGAGGATGGCCTGGATGAGCCGGGTATGCGACGACTGGGAAGCAGACGATCTGGGCGAGCTGGACGATGAGGATATGGCGGAATTGGTTAGTCACTTTGAGACGAGCAGCGTGCCGAGTTTTGAGGACATTCGGCTCAAGAGCTGGGAGAAGCGCAAGGCTGGTGTTGTGTGGGACTGGGATGGAAGTCCTGGATTTGCTATCTAGGAACACAGCCTGTGCAGGTTTGTTGAGCAGTCTCGGCTCCGACCTCGTGTGAGGCATCGGCGCTAGGTGCAAGGGATGCCTTTCCTCATATCCGATCATCAAAAGCCAGGTCCTGCGTCTCGACAACTTCCAAATCGAACGGCCTCGTGTTGTGCTCAACATTGCATCACAGATACTGCGACTTCGCGCTCGTCCAGTCGTGCACTGCGAGCTTTGTTTCTATATCCTGGCCCGTCCACGAAATGGAAGAAGAGTCTCTTGTCGGTTGCTCCTTCCACGATCAACGCAATGCGCTGCTCGTGATAGTGTTCGTATAGCTTCGAAACTTCGTTGATGCTCAAACATCCGACACCAGATGCATTGGCTTCAGACAGCAGTATGCCTGATCTCAAGAATGGTGTCAAACACGAATAGCGCCTGAGTGAAAGGAATCTTGTAAAGGCAAGAAATGTGTGCTCGTTCTACTGACGACCTGTGCGAAGCTAGGCTGAAGCACGCCATTAATTCGAGTTTACCCTTTCCCATCCCAACAGAATCGCCAATATGGAAACGCCTGTTGCAGCTCATCACAGTCATCAATCGAATCAGACAGACTTCACCGCGCCATCTCCTGCTGTCCCCTTGTCTCACCTACATCCTGCTCCGTCTTGAAGACCACCGCCATTGCCTGGTCGAGTATATCCAGCCCCCGATTAATCTCTTCCGCACTGATGACCAGCGGCGGGACGATGCGGAGAACGCCGTCCCCTGCGTGATGATCAACAATCCTCGCTCTCGCGCTGCTGTGACGACTTCACTAGCTTTGGCTTTCGCCGAGTCAGTCAGCTGGTAGCCAACTATCAAGCCACGACCACGGACTTCGGAGAGGACGTCGGGGTATTTCAGCTTCATGGTCTCGAACGCGCTCAGGAACAGTGTGCTCTTGATCCTGACTTCTTCTTGTAGGGCTGGGTCGCTCAGGCGCGTGAAGATATGGTGGGCGACTCTGCAAGCGAGCGGGTTGCCGCCGAAGGTGGTTCCGTGGTCGCCGGTCTTGATGTGGGGGGCCACGGTTGTGCCGTGGACCAGGGTAGCGCCGATGGGGATGCCGTTGCCGAGTGCTTTCGCTGTGGTGAGGATGTCTGGCTGCACGCCGGAAGCGGTGTGTGCCCATAGGTCGCCGGTGCGGGAGAGACCGCATTGGATCTCGTCAAAGATGAGGACTGCGTTTACCTCATCGCAGCGTTTGCGGAGAGCTTGGAGGAACTCTGGAGTGGCGACGTTGATGCCACCTTCGCCTTGGATGGGCTCGATGATCACGCCAGCGGTGTCCCTTGTGATGAGTGAATCGAGAGCGGACGTGTCGTTGAAGGTTCCGTAGCGGAAGCCCGGGAGCATAGGCCGAAAGGTGCTTGGTATTTGGTGTTGGGAGTGGCGGAGAGGCTACCGTAGGTGCGTCCATGGAAGGAGCCGTGGAAGCTGACGATTTCCCGTTGAGTGCTGTTGGGATCTCTGGCGTAGGCGACTTTCCGGGCGAATTTGAGGCTGCTTCGTTGGCTTCGCTGCCGGAGTTGGAGATGAAGACTTGGGTGAGTTGGGATGATGTGGGCGACTGTTTGGCTGTCTCTTCGACTAGCAGCTTGGACAGTGTGGGCGTCCATGGGTTGTGATAGAGGTTGGAGGCATGTATGAGGGTATTGGCTTGGTTCTCTATAATTCGTGTGAGGGCAGGGTCGGCGTGGCCCAGGCTGTTGACTGCTATTCCTGCTGTGAAGTCGAGATAGGCATGGTTCTCATTGTCGTAAAGTGTGCAGCCACTTCCACTGACCATCATTGGCGGCGGTCGGACGTAGGTGGGGACCATGTACGGTGTGCTCTGGTTGAGGAAGGCCGAGGTGGGGGAGTCGGGTGCTGGGTCGGGGTTGGGTACAGTCTTCTCATGTTGTATCTGCGGTGAGTGTGCAGAGGGAATGGATGAGGAGGTAGGTACTGCGGCTGCGACGGCATACTGTCGTATCGAGCGTGGTGGGAAGGTGGTGGTCTGGGAGCGGGCTGCTCGGGCGAGCACTCGGCTGGCGACGTGCCTGGACATTGTGGTGGGGAGGAAAGTCGCTTGGAGGAAGGTGCTACCTGGGGATCATGTCTCACGAACTGGTCCGGAAGAGACGTCGAGGAGTTGGATGCAGTGTAAGTCAAGGGCGCAAGCGTGAAAAATATCCTCGCGCAATTGTGAGTCGTCCTATGCAAGCAACGCCATCGAGAAAAATGATTATCGATAAGCGATGTCGGTAATGCCCGGCTGTCAAAAATTTGCTGGACGCGACAATCCGACGCGACTCTTCCAAGGTTCCTATTCTACATCATCCAATGCCCGACACTGCCTCAGTCGGGAAAGACCTTACATTCAAGGAATCGAGCGGAACTTATCAACTGGGTCTCATGTGATCTCAGAAAGTGCTCTGAATATTTTAACCAAGGATTTCAACCACCGACGCCATGTTCATATTGATATCTAAGTAAGTTGTGATATCACATCACCCGTCATCAGCAACAAGATGGGACTTCTTTAGTTGTGATCTGGGGCAAGATCCTCTGTTTCGGACTTATGACCTCCACCGCAGTCTTACCCGCCAGTTGCTTCGCTATCCTCCGTTCTGCCATAGTGACTGCCACGTCGAAAGCATTCTGTGTACTTGTGACTGAGGCAAGATTCTTGCCAGCAATGTCAAAGGCCGTGCCGTGCGCAGGCGTTGCGATTGGAATCGGGAGGCCACCTTGTACTGTCACTCCTCCGTCGAAAGAGAGAAGCTTCAGTGCTATCTGGCCTTGGTCGTGGTACATTGTGACGATACCATCGTAATGTGCGCGCTTAAGGAATATGGTATCGCAAGGAAAGGGTCCCTCGACGTCGATCCCCTTTTCTCGCGCAGCAAGAACCGCAGGACGAATATGATCGATTTCCTGTCGACCAAAGCTGCCATTCTCCCCGTTGTGGGGATTCAAGGCACAGACTGCGAGTCGTGGGTACTCGATTCCGGATTCCCATCTTAATTGTTGAAGCAACTCGATGGCCTTGAGCGTTGATTCTTTGCTGACTCTTGCAGCCACCTCCTCAATGCCGATATGGCTGGTGACACGTGCAGTCCATAGAGGCCCAGCAATGTTGATCTCGCTTGTCGTGCCGCTGTACTGCAGCTGGTTGGCGAACCATCGCAACTCATCTTCCTCAGTCATGCCAGCCTTCTTCAAAGAACTCTTGTTGAGAGGGGCAAACACAATGGCATCGATCTCGCCGGCCTCGACCATTCTCAGAGCCCGCTTCAGCTGATATATACAACGTGCACCTCCATCCTGGGAGACTTCCGCGCGGACGACAGAAACCTGGCTAGCGCTGTTGTCATCGTGGATCTTGACGCCGTTTGGGCTCGCCGTGTCTGAGATGGGAACATGGACATTCCCGGCATCAGCGATAGCCGACTCCCATTCTGAATTGTCCGCAAGGACGTGGATGTCGGCTTTCGCAAGATTCTTCTGATTGCTCAACAACTTCGCAGCAAGCTCCGGACCGACGCCCGCTGGGTCGCCTAGTATCACAGCCACACGAGGGCGTATGGGTTGAACAGAACGGGCCATTTTCGTAAGGTTGTTGGTGATCTTGATGGTCTTTCCGCCTTTGCTTTGTTGCGAGCGAAGAAAGTGTCGTTCTGGTCAACGTTGGAACTTCGTTTCAAGAATATACTTGTGGTCAATCGGTCCCCGAGGTTCCCCGTTGCATAACGACCATAACGGCGAACCACCGAGTCGACATCGGCACCTTTGCGAGGACACTTGAGGACTCCGCTTTACTACTGGTCAACTCGGCGAAAGTGCCGACCGTAAAATGCGCTAGCATTTCCCCAACTCTGGGCAAAGGTTGTGGCAGCTTCTACCAGAACTCAATCTCTGGGACACATCCCGCTTTTTTGGTCCCTGCCCGCTATTCCCTCGGCATGGCTCTCGGGCCACGAACTAACAATCTCTTCGTGGGGATCCCACCCTCTTTCTGGAGAATAGCACATGATCGCGGCACGCAGCTCAACACCGCGTCCGACAAAATCCTCCGTATTCGGCGGAATCGCCGCCCCCATGGGGCAACTTGAACGCGGGCAAGCATGAAGTTATAGTCGCTTCTACAACATACATAACCCGTGAGCCAGGACGACTTTCAACGACCCAACCCATGCGTTGCAATCCGCTCGTGTTGGGCTTTATATTTGACCAGACTGAGTGAACACTTCATCATGGCTCACATCACGGAGGCCAAAACTCTTCCAGTGGATGCTCACCTGGAGAAGGTTGCCCAGGCTGTCTCTGTCAGATCCACCGACGACTTGGACGGGAAACCAAACGACGACTTTGACCAGGCTCGTCAGCTCCGCGAGCAATGGGTCGACAACACCAAGGAAGAACAGAAGCTCCTTCGCAAGCTTGACTGGCGCATTCTGCCATGTACCTGGACCTTGTATCTATTGGGCTTCCTTGATCGCGCAAATGTCGGGTAAGTCTACCATAATCACATGCTTTCGAGACATCGCTGACCTTCCTTGAACAGAAACGCCAAAACCGGTGGTCTCGAAGACGATTTCGGTCTTACGTCGTCCCAGTACTCCATCATCGTACTGGTTTTCTTCATCTCCTACCTTGTATGCGAAGTGCCAGCAAACATGATCCTCACCCGGGTACGACCGTCGGTCTTTCTCCCTGGCCTCGGCGTCATCTGGGGCACCTTTGCTGCTCTCATGGGTGCTACACAGAACTGGAGTCAATTGGCCGGCCTGCGGTTCCTTTTGGGCGTTGCAGAAGCCGGCTTTGCACCTGGCTGTGCTTTCTATCTGTCTTGCTGGTATAGGAGATACGAGCTCTCGACGCGTTTCGCGCTGCTCTATACATCTGTGCCGATTGCGGGCGCTGTATCGGGGCTGCTTGCAGGACTGATCACGGACTACATGGACGGGACCGCTGGCCTCGCCGGTTGGAGGTGGCTTTTTGTGCGTACCTCATTCTGCTGCTGTTGTCTTGATACTGATCCGTCCTCCAGATTCTTGAGGGCGTTGCATCAGTCGTTGCCGCAATCGTCATTTACTTCTTCCTGCCCGACTATCCCTCAACCAGCAAGAGATTCCTGAACGAGGAGGAACAGATCCTGGCATGTAACAGACTCGCTGTCGACGGCATCGCATTGGCTCAGGGCGCTGGCGCTGAGAACATACCTCATTGGACTGCCTTCAAGATGACCGTCACCGACTGGAGAGTCTGGGCGCAATGCTTCCTCTTCGTGCTTGTCACTGGATCCCAGACCATGCAATACTTCATCCCCACCTTGGTCGGAAGCTTTGGCTGGACTGGTCACATTGGGCAATGTGAGTGCTTTCCAGTAAATGATTTATATAACTAACACTGTGACAGACCACACTATCCCCGCTTACATGGCGGCTTTGGTCTACGTTGTCCTGTGTTCCTGGCTCGCCGACCGGTACAAGACAAAGTGGCCATTCATCTGTGGCCTGTCTGGCATTGGCTGCGTCTTGTTCATCGCGGTCACGACTTCGTCCAACAAGATGGTTCAATACGTGCTTACAATCTTCGCGTTCGGCACCATCTACGGCTGCTCACCACTCGTCAAGACATGGGTATCAGACGTCATTCCCCAGCCTGCTGCGAAGAGAGCCATCGCAATCGCATTGATCAACTCGATCGGTAACGCGTCGTCGATCTATTCAACATGGCTGTGGCCGAAGAAGGATGCGCCACGGTACATCCCTGGTTTCGCAACAACGACTACCTGGTTGGGTATTCTCTGCGTTGCCACTTATCTTTTCTCGAGACTCTTCAAGAAGTATCCAGTCGAGCGACAGGACCATGCTGAGACTATGGCAGCAGAACTGAGGGCGCGGAGAGAAGCGCAAGAGGGAACTGCCAAAGTCTAGAGCAGTGCCCATGCGTCCAGGAAACGATTGGAGGAAAGATGGATGGAGGGTTGATTTGGCTGTTGAGCTGCGATGGGCAGCATTGATCCATACACTTACTGCTTTGAGCAATGGAACTTGACGGCGTCAAGATAGTGTTAAATCGACGGTTCTAGGAAAACAGCTGGAGACGCCATAGCCACTTGACGTTCTCAAAATACTGGCAAGAACCGTAGCATTGAACAAAGACTGTCCAAGAAGCTTCCAGTCGAACTAGCTGCCCATGCTTCATGCTTTGCCACGTCCTTGATCTGCCTTAGTTTTCGAATCTCGAAGCAACACGTCGGTCATGGCCGGGCAACTCCCGGTCACACGATGGGATTAACCCTTTACTCCACAAACCCATCCTCGGCGGTTTCCCCGCGCTCGTGCCTGCTTCTCCCCACTT
The DNA here is from genome assembly GCF_001299255.1 of Cyphellophora attinorum. Lineage (NCBI taxonomy): Eukaryota > Fungi > Ascomycota > Eurotiomycetes > Chaetothyriales > Cyphellophoraceae > Cyphellophora > Cyphellophora attinorum. Next base: position 26,462 of record NW_017253280.1, read on the forward strand.
CGAAGCATTCCGCCGATGGTCGCCAAAATGCCGTTCTGTGCATCATCTCGCTACCACTACTCACCGAAAACCGGGCTCCATAGCGTAGGAGCCGAATGTCGGGCTCTGCATAGATGACCAGCAACAAAAGGCCACGTATCGAGGATGACCAGCTTCAGCAAGCAGCGACTGCTAACGCTGCGAAGCCCAGGTTGACTCGAGCTTGTAAGATCTTGGACCCGTGACTACCTAGCATGAACACCAGCTGATAAAGCACCTCAATAGGTGCCGAGTGCAAGCGGCACAAGATCAAGTGCGAGGTTCAGCCAGGGCAGACATCATGTAACAAATGTCTCAAAGGAGGCATCGAATGCGTTCCATACAATTTCACACAGAAATTCGTCGATGAAGATGCGAGGTAATGACAGTGTTGCTCATCGTTATATCTACTTTCAGCTGACGATTTTCTAGTTGGAAATGCCAGGCCACAACAGAGCTTGCGCAGCTCAGAAGCGCAATCCAGCAATTGCTACGACACAACAACCTATCAGAGCTGCCAGAGCTCGACGACAGGCTGACGCCGGTACGCACCTCGAACACCATCAACGAGGTCTCCCCAGGCAACTTCCTGTCGGAAGGCCCATTGGTGGGGATCGACAAGGACTCTGAATTGATACCTGTACCAATGAACAACCTCTACAGCTTGACAGAGCCCGGTCACTCTCACCTCATTCGCGTGGATCCAGCGGACATCAATGGCCCAGACTTTATCACAAAAGGCATTGTCACCATCGCCGAGGCAGAATACCTCTTCGCCTACTACCGCGACCGTATCAATCCCCTCCTATGGGACGGAATACTATGTCCTCATTCCACCTTACAAGAAGCACGACGAGCATCGACTTTGCTGGTAGCAACTACGCTTACAGTTGCGGCTCTGCATACCTCAGGAAGAGAGAAGATCCTGCACAGCGTCTACGACGCCTTCGTCGCGCTTATGCGAGGGTCATGTCTGCTACGCAGTCAGAGTCTTGACGACATTCGAGGCCTGTGCATAGGAGCATTCTACCTGACCAGCCTCAGCTGGGCACTATGCAGTCGAGCAGTCCGTGTCGCGACCGAGATGGACCTCCACAAATCCTCCATGCAGCTTTCTAGGGGATCTCCCGAAGTCTACGAGCGTGTCCGTCTCTGGTACGTGCTGTACGTGTGCGACCACCAATTCGCATTAGCCTACGGCCGGCCTCCCATGATGCACGACGACGCTGCAATCAGAAACGTCGATAAGTTCTTGTCCAACAACCAGTCTACGAACGGTGATCGCAGGCTGATTGCCCAAGTCAACATCTTCCGCATCCTGGCTGACGTATGGTTCATGTACGGCTGCGACGCCGACCTCGAGCTGGACGAAAAAGACTTCCAGCGCCTGCGCTCATTCAACGTGTCCATCGACCAATGGCGCTCCGCACATCCATCGAAACCCTTGGACTTGCCCTACCGCCATGGCTACTTGTCAAAGGAGACAATTCTCTACTACCATTTTGCCAGATTCCACCTGAATTCACTATCCCTGCGAGGCATCTCAGCACACAACGCGCCCGAAAAAGTCTCGTACGCCGATCTGAGCTTCGACCGACGCGAAGCCGCGAACCTAGCCATCGAGGCAGCGCGAAGCACTCTGAAGCTAATCATCGAAGACCAAGAGCTTTGCGTGGCATTGATAGGAATGCCCATTTTCGCGCATGCAATGATCGCTGTCTGCGCATCGTTCCTGCTGAAGCTCGCGGTCGTGTTTGGGACCCCAATCACACAACGCCACTCGCATCTTGTTGGGCATCAGGTTGTCGTGCCACGAGATCTGACTGATCTGGGACTCACTTTCCACGCGGAAGACACATTGTCTCTGGTTCAGAACCTGATGCGAACACTGAGCTCCGTGGCGGACAAGGCGAGCCATCGGCACGTCTTGAGACATGTCGTGACGGGCCTGCGGGAAGCCGTACAGAAGTTCAATCGAGCTGAGGGAGACTACGACTATGTCTACTCAGGCGCAAGCGGAAGCAAGGGTGCACCGATCCATAACACCGATGGCTCAAATGGATACCTCCCCACGCCAACAACAGAACAATACCCCGGCAACTTTGCCACAGCCAACCAAAGAAATTCTCTTCAGACGCCTAATCCGAACCAAGCTGTTACAACGACTATGAGCTCGATTGAAAAACGCACAAACTTCGATCACGAGACGTTCACGCAAGACCCGTTCGATCTCACTGGCGATCTTGATTGGCGTCTCAACGACACCCTGCTCTGGGGAATGGAGGATGATCAACGGTACTGGCTGTGACGAGTTGAACCATGAGTCAACATATAGCTATGTCGTTGGGCAGTAGGAGTTCGCATGTGTGGATCGACAGTGACAGGACATGAGGACTTCTGCTTTTCCGGTAAGGACGCGTGGGTGAAAGAGCTTCGTGCAAGGTAAGCCAGTCCCAGATAGCAGCTCCATCTGAACACAAGCCAAGTGTATATATATCTATTGCCCGAAATTTTGCACCATCCAACATACAAACACATCGAGCGATTTCATCAGCATAGTGTAGCGGTCCAACACATCGAGAAAACTCAGCCCAAGTCAAGGCAGTAGCTGGCGCTCCCACACCGCGTCCGGGGCGGCCAACTTTGCTGTTAGGTTGTGAGGTTGATCTCGAAGACCACTGTTCGACTCAGGGTGCTGTCAATACTTTTTGCTTTTTTCGACTTCCAAGACTCTGTCCGGAGCTGGTGGTATGGTGCTTGATCGCAGACCGAAGGTGACTGCCTGACTATTATTCAGCTAGCTCTGGCAGCCCGAGAACTGACTGGACTCTTAGGCACAGCTGAACAGTGACTGAGCCTTGAGGCTGTGGTGTACATATCTTGGACAATAAAAAATTTGCACCATCATCCGGCGAACCACCCAACGTACTTTGACAGCATGGTCCAATCGGTCAGGACGTCGAGAACACAGTCAGCCACGCAAGTGGTACTAACGTCTCATGACTACCTCGGTAGTTGATGAGTGCCCGCTTCGGTGGGAGGTTCTGTGGCGGAATGCCTCTCGAAGATCCCAGTTCGAGTCTGGGTGCTGCTGATATCTCTTTTGCCTTTTGCGTTTCCAGGGTCGGCGCCAGTGGCGGTAGTGTGAACTGTGATCGCAGTATCGCGGTGACTCGAGGGATGTCACTAAGTGGGCTCGAATATACTCAGAAGTACCAAGACCTCCGGTCACAGCTCAGCAGCAACTGAGCCATGGGGATGTAGTGTATATGTATTTGGTCCCATGAATCTTGCACCATCAAACGCACCAATGGTGCCGCTCTTCCAGACTTTGGCAGCATAGTCCAACCGGTTCAGGACGTCGAGAATGTAACCAGCCAGTGTACGATGTACACTTTTCCGACTCATGTCGGAACATTAGCACACTCATGTGTGCGTAACGGCGGTATGATTGCTTGGATTGAAGATCCCAGTTCGAGTCTGGGTGTTGTCGATATCCTTTTTGCTTTTTTGGGTGCGGATGGCTTTGGTATGAGGGCGGAGGGTCGAGTCCGCGCCTGTGTGAGGTCGGACCATGAGCTGAATGTGAATGAAGTTCAACAGAAAGTTGACTGAGATGTCTGTGAGACTGACACATGGTGAGAGAAGAACAGTGTCTTCCGATACTTGGCTGGGGCTAGCATGATGGGCCGGGTGGGACGTCCATGCTAGTTGTGCTGTACATCGCATGTTATCACCAAAAGATGGATTCAAAGCAACTTCGTCGAGGCTGCAGATCTTGGAAGCCTCGGAGCAGATCAACCCACCGTTCTTCCAGAAGAGCAGTATCCAAGCCCACCACGGCCGGCTCTCAAAGCCTTGTACACCAATCCCTTCCCCTCCCAACCTGCCACCGACACAACCACACCTCCACCCCCATACTAATAAACCCCGCAATACAAATTCCACCCGAATCACTCACAGTCGTCGCACTCAGACTAAACTCCCGCTCATCCCTCGGCACCGTATCACTAATCTCCGCAAACGTATTGACATACACCAGCCCGCCCAGCAGACCCTCCCAGAACACAATCGCAAACACAATCCAGACGCTCGGAATAAAGTCGAACATGGCGTGCGCGAACAGCACTGCTAGATTGATACACTGCAGGAAACACGGCGGGTAGAGCTTGTGTATCCGGAAAAATGGCGTCGAGGAGCGCGAAATGAAGACGCCGGTCTGGTAGAGGAAGTTATAGGTTGGGTAGAAGGCGCGGTATTCGTTGAAGGGCGTTTGCGGGAGAGGAAAGAGGAGGGTGGGCGCGACGCCTTGGTTGATGGTGTACTCGGCGATGTAGACGAGGAGGAGGGGCAGCATGAATGGGAAGAAGAGGGAGCGGGCGCGGCGGAGGTTGCTGGTGAAGTGCTGCCATGTGGTCGACTTGGTTTCGGTGGGTGGGCTGAGGGGGTCGGTGGTTTCGGTGGGGGATAGGAGGCCTTGTCGCTGTTCGCTGTCGATGTCTTCGGAATCACGCCTTGACGGGGTCTGGCCTGATTTCTTGCCGGTCATCCTCTGCGTCTGCTGGAGCGGACCTCTTGGCAGGATGATGAAGAAGCTGATCAGCATGACCACCGGCAGGCACGCGCTGGCGAGGATCGTCGCCTTGACGCTGAAACCCAGCTTCGTCGTTGCCAACGCATACGCCCCAGCGCCGATCAGTCCTGCGCCACCAGTTCCACTGCCCCAAGCCGCAAGACTGAAAGGCCCGTAGTAGTGGACCAGACCCAAGAAGCTCAGCTCTCCGCCACCGCTGCTCAGACTGGCGAGTATCACACCTGCCAATTTTGTGCTTATCGTTCCACCATCGGTATAGCTAGGCGTCAAGCCGATCATGAGCATGCCGGTTGCTGAGAGGGCGACGAAGATGATGATGCGCGCGGAGTAAGGCACTGCCTGAATGAAGTAAGGCGCGCAGAGCTTTGTGACGAAGCTAGGGATCACATCTGCAAGTAAGACGACGCCTTTGGGAACGGACGGGCCGACGAGGTCGAGGGCTGCGGAGAGGATGATCACGTAGAGAACATTGTTGATTAGTCCTGGATAGATTGTCAGCAAAGACGATGCGGGAGCGGATGGACCAACGTACAGAATCACTTACCGAACAGCCAGAAAGCAACGCATACCCGTGGATCTGCGCCATTGAATGTCTGCTTGAAGCGCTCGGTGAAAGACGCCCATGATGTGCCTGGAGAGCCAGGCAGTGGGAGCGCCATTCTGCTATGGCGTGCCTCCAATGCTGCGTCAAGGGAGCTGGAATGGCATCTGCGCTGGTCTGCAATTCGGACACACCCCGTCTATGCCTGTATACTGTAGTAGCTGAAGCAATTCGTGGTCGTGTGACGTTGGTTTCGCAGGATAAGAGGGCAATCAATAGGTAGTTTTGCTATCAGAACCAAATGGCTTCGATGGGAAATGCTTGATTCGGCCCCACCAAGAATGTCTACTCGTGACATGGCTCGGCTTGAGCGTCCTACTCATTTCTTCCTCGTCTCCGAACACGGGCAGAGCACTGATGCTAGTGTGCTTGTCGAGGTTATATGCCAGTGTATACTTGGCTTGGAGTGCCAGGTAGCTACACGCGTGTCCACTACCATCGATCCTTTCGAAATAGAGCTTCTCGTTGGGCGGAATATAAATGCTCCAGCATCGTGAGAAGTTGAAGACACCGGCGTCAAAGATTACCATAAGACCATGTGATGATGCAGCGTGGCATGAAAGATGTAAGGAACTTGAATTCTCTAGCTTCGATAGCATGATGTTACTGCTATCAGGCGGACCAGGCTGCTTTGAGCAACACGGCCTATACAAAATCAATTTGATCGCAACACCAATGCTAGGGGTATTCACACATATCTCCAGTCCAACAAGCATCAGGAAGGGAAAAGTCGATCCCCATCCTAGCCTCAACGCCGAAGAAGTTACAGCTCCTCGCGTAGGCAACTGCCTGCGTCTCCCAAAAGTCGCCCCAAATTCATGATCTCATCACAGTTCGCGCCTCTGCTGGTGCTGCACTGTATCCGCGACGCTGATACTTCGATGTCATCTGTCCTGTTCTTCCTCTGCCCTCGACGTCTGCACGGACCGGACACCTACTTCTTCAAGACCGCTTCGTACAGCGAAATCGTAGCAGCGATTAACGAAGTCGTCAAAAGACTGCTGTAGCCGAACGGCAGGGCAGTATTGACCGTCTGGATCGTGGTCTTGCTGTAGGGCCCTACGCCTAGGGGTCCAGATGCGGCAAACACGAGGTACGAGATCAATGCCTTGGCGATATTGAAGACGACGAGATCGACCTGCGGCGCTGCCTCCTGAGCAGCGGTAGCACGACGAGTGGCGTATGAGTGGCTGGTGGACGTCCGAAGAGGATAGTTGAAGAAGTAGCCAACCAGCGTGGGTGCAATGACTGTAGTGAGGAGCCACAGAGTGATTGGAGCCCAGTAGTCGGGAGTGATAAGAGCAAACAGATCCGGGCTGGTGACTGGCATGACTTTGCCGAAGTACGGGATTGGCAGGCCGAAAGCTTTCCGCCACTCAACGAGTGCGAGGAAGAGACTTGCGAATTCATACGTAGCTGCCAACCCGTTGACAGCGAGAGGCGATGACAGATATGATCGAGCCAAGTCTGAGTACTCGGACAGGTGAGTCTTCTCAATGCCGTCGGCGACGTAAGTCGAAAGCTTGCGCGTATTGCGATCGAGGTAGTCTACCACAGCACTTGGCGAGGTCTCGAGATTGCCTGGCGAGGCGAGGATGCTAGATCGCCTGTTTGGAGCGATGGCGTTGACGAGGTCTTTGGCTGGCGTCTTGATCATGTCGAGAGCGCTGGAGCTGGGTCTGTTATAGTCAGTAAGGTACGCGTGAACATCGCGCTCTAGTGGATGATACTTACTCTTCGGCTGGCGCGACTGTCTTTCTTCTGCCCTTCTTGACAGCAGGCTCTTCGTCGCCGCTAGTCACACTCTCTCGCAGCTTCTCTGGCGCAGACTGGCGCTTGGGCGTCTTGGTAGGTGGGGAGAGGCGGTCAAGTATGTAGGTCAGGTTCTCGCTGTTGTTTGCGCGTGAGACAAGCGCGTTCTTGTTCGCGACAACGGCGGTTTGGACGTCTTCCTTGAGTTCGGTCACCTTTTTACTGGCATAGTCACTGTCGCATAAGAGTCAGCTTGCCGTTCGCATCACGCGCACAACACTGCGACTTACCCAACGGCGCCGACTTCTTCGTACAGGGCTTGCAGATCTCCCTTGCTAATGCCACGAGGGAACGTGACCGTCGACATTGTGTAGGGCGCGTGGGTTGTGGTGAACAAAACGGGTGGTTGAATGCGTTGATTCAGTGTATGCGACCGTGTTCGATGTACTTTGGATGTTATTCTGAGTACTCTGGGGCGATGTGTATACAGTCGCGATCGCAAGCAATGTGAGTTTGGGTGGCGGGTTGCGCTGGGAAGCGAAGTCGAGGTAGGAATGAGAATAGAGGGGGCTGGGAGGGCACCCGGAGCTGATGCTTGGGCCCTCTTGATCGTCGCCCAAGTTGGTGTAAACAAACGCCCAAAACAGAAAGGCGCGTACTGAGTGTGATCTCGATTAGGCGGCGTTCTTCAGCGCTGTCCGCTACTATTGATTTTGATTGGCTATAATGTTACGCTGGATGTGATTGTTCGATCAGCGATGGTGTTCGGCGGGTGTCGTCAGAAGTTGAGAGAGAAAGCCAAGGCAGTTGCGCATTCAGGTACAACTCGACGCTGCCACTTGGGAGAGGTCGCAGCTGCTGAGTTGGGGGAAGCTCGCCTCAGAAACGCTTGCCTTTCAGGCTTCTCCAACGTTCGAGCAGCAACCAGGCTGTGGACACAAGTGTTGAGCATTTCTCGTGACCAGGCCTGTAGGCTGCTCACCGTGCATTACATGCCGGGAGGGCAATGACGGCCTCTCAGTCTCTCTAGATTCAAGTCGATGGCTTGAGATGAGCCTCACTTGAGCATCAAAACAGTGGGAACGATGTGTCACGAAATCCCAGCCAGGGAGGGCGCTGTAGAGGTTCTCATGCAGCAAGCTGGCGAAAACGTCCGGCTCTTGCTCCTACAGCCTGGCAACCACGGTCGCGCCCATTGCAGCAGCGACTTGAACGGTGCACACGGTTGTGAACTACACGCAGGACGACGAGGCATTCAAAATATCGCTTCCGCCTCATCCTCTCATCCAGCACTCTACGCGGAATGATTCGTTTGTGGTATGATTTCTTAGGCAAGCAGACCACCACATACGATGTCAGGCAGCATCTGATGATCGACGGTGCATTGCGCCAAAATGTAAATGGAACACGACCCGCCCAAAAGTGACGCGCATCTCGAACTTGCGATGCTCGCCGTCCAAGTAATCCCTCAACGTGTTTACAACTTTTAGAACCACGTTACTCACCATCAGACCACCCATCGCCACACCGCTATTCTCGACGACATTCCTATTGTTGCTGCCTTTGTTCTCATTTGCCCCTCCGTCGTCATCGGTGCCAAGGCCAATTGGTCATGTGCCGCGGGTGGTTTGACGTCGGTGAATTGCAGTCCAAACTCCAACTACGAAGTACTCCCGATGTCTTTTTAAGCCGCATGTTTGCACCAACTATTCGTCGCCAACTGTAGCGCATTCATATGTTGCTCTCCTCCTAGGACAATCACTCATGAAGCCCGCCTGACTGAACATCTTTGCCTCCCTAGGCCGACTCACTTCGAGCATCTCGTCCTAAAGCGCAGACAACTCCACCGCAACGCATTCCCCGCCTCAGGCGCACTCTGTCTGGTTCCGGGACCCTCAACTTTCTGCCCACGATCACATATCTCAAGCCTATGGCTCCCCCAGACCTCAACTCACTACCTTCCTCAACCACCAGCATGGCGTCCTCCCCATCTCAGAACCGAACATTGTCCAACGTCGTTGCTTCCCCAGACCGACAGGAATCACCATCTCCAAGACTTGCAAGCACATCACTGGCCGCCGCAGCCTCCATCAACTTTGCTGATCGCTCACGACGCTCGTCCGGCAGTCTCGCTCGAGGTGGCTCTCCCAGACTTGGCCGGATGCACTCGGAGCGACGTCGGTCTCAGGTAGCCATGTCGCTATCCCTCAACGACCCCGCCATACCGTCGCCGGGCGAGCTCCCATCAAGCGACCGTCGTTCCAGTATTTCGAACTCATACACTTCCATGTCATCCTCCACGCTGGCCGGAAGACCGACCGTGGCTACGGGCGACCCCAACCACCATTCGAGAGCACCGTCTTTGGGCGACATTCACAACGAACTCGAACAAGAGCAAGAAGCACACGTCAATCGTATGCTGCATTTGATTAGAACTCAACAGTCACAGTTGGACGCAATGAGAGCCCAGCAGGCCGATCGACGATCCTCACATCCGAATAGCGCTCTGGCAGACGATTCCGAGACCGACGGCTCACGCTCTGCTTCAGTGTCGTTTCCATCGGTCCATCCAGCTATCCCAGCCGGTCAGGCTCCACGCATACCCTCGAGACACAACTCTTCAGCAACAAGATCTCCAGCACTGGCTGCGTATCTTCCCCACGAACCCTCAAGCAGTCATTCGGACTGGCCACCCTCACCACTCGAACACCCTCGTCGTAACAGCTTCCGAGACGAGTCTGCGTTCTACCAAGCCGAAACTGCGAACTTGACGAGAGAAAATCAAATGCTACGGATGCGCATACGAGACCTGGAGAAGCAATTAGCTGAAGCCAACACCTCACCTGCAAATACACCATCCACACCTAGCAATCTGGTCACATCACCACATTTGTAACGCGATCGGGATGGCATAGGCTAGGTGGGCTGGGAAACGGTGTACTATGTATCATTATTATCACTTCCGACAGAGGGCACCCGAACGGGCATTTAGCTGGAAACGCAGCTCGACCGGCAGGTCTGGTTATTATGTAGCCGCTGGGAGCAGGGCGGGCTTCGGAGGCCACAGCCCAAAATGCCGAGACTGCAGATACTAACTCACTTCTGCTTCTGCTTCCACCAAATTTCTCACTCTCTTGCAGATTGTGCGCCTGATCCTTCACCGTGGGCATCGTTCTCCAGACTCTCCAAAATTGACAGATGTCTTGATCTATGGCTAAGCTCTCAACGCCCACTCGAACGGCCACGTTTCAGCAGCCACCCGGATCACCAGCTCCGAAAGTGAGCTGACGACATTCTAATCCCCCTAAAGCAAGATGCCAGAACGATTCTCGCACCTCCAGGAATCCCAAAACCGCTTCACAAAACGTTCACACGTCTCGAACTGTCAGCCGAAGCTTGGCCCTGTCGCTTGGCCCAAGCCGCCCGTTGAGTGGCCAGCGTTTCAGCGCAACCGAAGTTCTCCCCCCTTGCCCGTTTTCGGTTTCTTGGCTTCGCTTGACCCGACTTCATACTTGCTCAGTCTCAAGTTTATCTATGTTCGCTTCTGCTGTCGTCACAGATTCGAGATTCCTGGGTCGATGCGGGACTCGTCTGCGTCAGCGTGCGCTGGTGGCGGGAGGTCGAGGCGAGATAGGTGAGTCGATTATGGTAGGGGTGTCCTTATGAGAGGTAACGTATAAATGCGCCCGAGCCGCTGCGTTGGCTATGGCGAGGTTTGTCTACGCCTAACACGACTTTCGCGCTCATTTAATTGCTTTGCATTGCTTTCCTACTCTGTTCGTCCCGAAGCTGGTCTTCGAATATTCCGCACACCAACCATCTTTGACGACGCCCTTCACAACCTCACTCCAATCACCCAGAACACAATCTCAACATGCTTACCTCAACCCTCATCTTCTCCCTGCTCGGGCTTACGCTCGCAACCCCAACCCTCCACCCTCTCCCGCTACACCGACGCCAAGACGCCAACCTCCAACCCTTCACCGGCGCCATCGGCGGCGAGGCCGCGACTCCCGTCGTCAACAGCGGCAACGCCGACCGCCCATTTCAGGTCGGGCAGGACACGTTCGTAAACATTGCGGCCGCGCTACAGCGGAGCTGCGATCAGCAGTTCAATCGGTGTGCGAACGCGGCGAACGGAGGTGGTGGGGGGAGTGTCGCAGCTTGTCAGACGCAGAAAGGTATGTCTTTCGTCGGAAAGAGCCTGTGACTCTGGTGAACAGTGTGGGATTGTGCTAATGGTGATGTAGATCAGTGCTCGGCTGCGGACGCAAGTGGTGGGGCTGCAACAGGTGGTGCTGCTGCTGGTGGGAATGCGAACGCCAATGCGGGTGCGGCGCAAAATAATGCTGCGGCTAATGGCACTGCGACTGCATGCAACAAGAAGAAGGTCAGGAAGTCGTTGAAGGTCTGACGAGTCGGCGTTGCCTACCTAGGTACCTTTATCCCAAAGGAAAGTCGACGGGTCCGCGATGCAGTGCCCCAAGGAACGAGCCCATGTTTATGGCTATAGTTCTCATTCAATGTACATTGATTCGAGATGGGACGGTCTGATGCGTTGTGATGATGACTCGTATATTGTATAGTGGAAGGGAAAAGCGCTGCTTTGAGGATATGCTTTGTCTAATCCTTACGAATCTGCTTGTAAGGACAGTGATTGTCAGGTAGAGAGAAGATGAAAGTCCGGCTGAGTTGATGACCGGCCCCGATCAAACATTCCAGCTCATTGAATGTTCGTACTCACGGCTCAAACACGACAAGCCTCCCAACGCCCCTCGTTTTTTCGGCAAAGTCCAGCGCCTCATCTGCCTCCTCGAGCTTGAAGCTCCTGACCACCTCACTCCCACCCGCCCTGCCAAGCTTCAAAACGCCAGACTCCGCCAACCTGATCAGCCCGTCAACGTCTTCGCGGCGGTACATGAACTGGCCTTTGATGGTGATATTCTTGATCATCAACGAGACGTATGGGACCGGTAGACTGCTGCCAACAACACCCATCAGTGCTGCACGGCCGCCTGGTCGTAGAGCGCTGAAGCAGCTGGCGAAATGAGTTGACTGTGCTGCTGAAGCGGGCGAGATGTCAAGGTACGCGTCGATGACCCCGAAGGACTGTAGCGTGGCGGTGTCCTTGTCAGCATCGCCCGTGATCTGCATGATGTCGACTTGTGGATACTGCTGCTGCAGCTCCTTCAGCGATTCAAGGTTGCGCCCAAGCGCAACGACTTGCGCACCCATAGCGAGCGCTACGCCTACTCCGGCGCCACTGTGTCCGCCTGTGGCCGGAGCAACCATGACTCTCTCGCCAGCCTGGAGCCAATGGCGCGAAAGCCTCCATACGTAACGAGCTGGAGCTGCATGAGAAGCAACTCCGGGATGTCGTAGCCCAACTTGCCACAGAGCACGTCTTCGTTCAAGGCGAAAACGTTCTCGAGAGGTGCTGCGGCAAACTCAGCAAAGCCTGCGTGGCGCCAACTGTCGGCCATGAAGCGCTTGGACTGGAGTGAAAAGCCATCCGACAGGCCCCAGAGGACTTGAACGTCGGGGTCATCGCGGCCACGGAAGAAGCAATCGACCAGGACGAGCTGGCCGATGGTCAACTTTGTCGCATCGGATCCGAGCTCTGGCCTAATGATCAGTACCTATGCACGTACCGGTAGCAGCGGATCATACCTGATACTCGGCCGATGACTTGCGTGCCGGGTGTGAAAGGTCTGGGAAAGCCAAACGGTGGGTGCTCAGAGATGTGGTGTTTGGCAGATGATTCGATGTTGACTGCTAGGACTTGGACAATGACGCTTCCCGTCGTAGCTTTGGGCTTTTCGACATCTCTCAGGGTAAGGCCTTGACCTGGACCATCGCATCTAAGTGCTTTCATGGTCGATGATTTGATGATGCTGCTGATGGAAAGGAAGGGTCATAGGATATGCAAGGCATTACAATGCTCTTATACTTACCTGATATACCTCTCGGACTTAGTACTTACCATAATCTCGTAAAGATATAGAGCAAAGGACGCCGGTGCCCAGCCCCGTACGATGTCGCGCTGCGGTCATGGTTCCAGCTATTGTAGTGAACTTGTGGGCTGGTTGGAATTCGACCGAGGCAGCGACGCGCCACTATCTCGGCCTCGCTGATGCTAACATCGCCTGTAGTCGTATGGCTGCCCCATTGTAGTTTAGGTGCACGTTCGACAGCATGACCCAGAATACGAAATGAGGTTAGGCAGAACAGACCGGGAAGTCACCACGCCCGGGAACGGCGACATATCAGTTCTGCTGATAAATGAGGCATCGTTAGGAACATGAACGCTGCAGCGCGACCTAAGTTTCCTCTGTATTACAGCTGCCCGCCTCAGCGGAACGTGTAGTGTGATCGAGCAGTGATGGTTGAGGCGGCAATCTCAGCGACACGAGGTCGTCAAGAGCGCGGAGGGACATGACTCGACATTCAGGCGTCCAGTCGTGCGCACGACTCGACAGTGGCGACCTGTGGGTCTTCGTCATTGACTTTGATGCAATGCTCAGACAGCCATTTCCTCATGCCGTATCCTACGCGAGTCTCGCATCTTACTCCGATCACGCAGTCTGAGGCAAGCCAGTAGCTATGACAGCGAGCCCAGGGACCACCAAAACCATCAGAAAACGCAAAGCACATACAAAATCTAGGCGTGGATGTGGTAATTGTAAACTCCGGAGGGTCAAGGTGTGCTACAGTTGTACACAATGCTGCATCTTGCCAACTCACAATGTTTAGTGCGACGAGGGTCAGCCGGCGTGTAAGCGGTGTATCAGCTTTGGCGTCTCGTGTAGCTGTGAGTCTCCCAAAGATGCGCCATAGGCACGGCCCCTTCCGGAGATAACACCAACGACATGATGGCAGTGTTGAGATGGACAACATTGCACGAAGAGCATACACTGACGATGCCGAACGAGCAGACGATGGCAAGACCGACTTGGAGCCGACAATGGAGAGCACCTTCAGCGTTGAAGTGCCCGTAAACACTTCATTCAACGAACGAGTCCTCAACTTCATCACCTCACCTCAGCCGACGCCATCGGACTTGACAGACTCGTCCGAGGCATCAGAGTTCGACTCGGACGACTATGAAGCACTCGATCGCTTTCAAAACCGCACGGTCTTCACCATCGGCACCACCTCAAGCCAGCAAGTCTACCAAAAGGTCGTCCCAGCACTGGCCAGAGAACACCCCTTCGTGATGCATCTTGTCGTCACACTAACCCTGATGCACGACCGCTTCCTCACAGACGTCAAGTTGGAGAAGTGCTCAACCCAGACCGAATCAGAAGCGTACCACTGGTACCAAGGAACCGTGATCTTCAACAAAAAGCTCCGCGAGATCTACTCCCCCATGACCTCCTCCGAAGCCGACGCAATGTGGGCCGGCGCCCTCTCCCTCGGCTGCATCGCCTTTTACTGCGTCGAAGGCGACCTCCCGCAAGACGTCTGGCCGCTCAAACCCGCCGGCCCGCTCGACTTGGATTGGCTGAAGATCTCTGACGGCAAGAAGGAGGTCTGGCGCGTCGCGAACCCGCTTCGCGCAGATTCCTGCTTCGCGCCGCTGGCAGCCGAGCAGACGAGGTTGCTCGCCCCGAACCCGGACCCGCCGGAGCTGCCGGAGGGTTTCAAGGAGCTGTGGGACTATCCGCTGTATGAGAAACCGGCCGCGCTGGTGGGGCAGCTGATGCATATCAAGTGTGATCGCTCGACGGTATTGTTGTTTTTGGGAATGATTTCGCGGATGGAGCCGCAGTTTTTGGTAGCGCTGACGCAGCGGGATCCCAAGGCGATGTTGTTGTTGAGTGTATGGTATGCGAAGCTGTGTCCATATCGGTCGTGGTGGACGATGAGGCGGGCGGTGTTGGAGTCGCAAGCGATTTGTTTGTATTTGGAGCAGAATCATCCTGATTTGGTACACGGGGTGGGTAAGCACTTGTTTGCGTTTGTGAAGAGTGAGTCGGGGCTGGATCGAGGATGGGGCTGGCGGGACTTTGCGAGGGAAGCTGGATTTGCTGGTGCTCTTGGCAAGGAAGGGTACTGTGAATGGAGGGAGAGTCATCCGATCTTCGTTGGAGGTCAGCCAGGGCCTGTCGAGGTATGATGTCGGAGCCAGTGACTAGGGCGGCTAAACAGTTCGCTGCAGAAGTCTATTCCAGGTGTATATTATATACAGTATACGACGCCACGAATGCCAACTCAATTTGCATCATTACGCTTTCAATCACGATAGCCAATTCTTCCAGTCCTGGCGCCTACTCCTGCGGCTCATCCTTTCCCTGCTCTTGCTTGACCCACCTTTCCAAGCCTTCATTCTCTCCGCCCCAGGGCAAGTACCAGACTGGATTAACCCAATTACCCCTTCGATCTCCCAACACCTCCTCACTGATCTCTCGTGTCCCGCAGACCCGATCAGAGTCCCAGTCGAGCCAATGGCCAGGCATCTGACCCATCTCAATGCGAAAGCCTCCTCGCTCATCGATTGGACCCCACCACTCCTGACCTCGACTGTATGCAGTGGGCATGCGGTATGCCTTCGCTTTCGTCTCCAGGATTTGGCGAAGATAGGGGAAGAAGTAGAGGTCGCGCCAATTCATTCTGATCTGAGACTTTTGCGGCTTCTGACCCTTGGGTAGATGACTATGCGAAGTCGGATGCACGATCGTGGCAGGTGAGATGCCGGTCCAGATGTTCGTGAACAGCGGCACATCCGACCACTCTTTGTCTTCCGGGACGAACGTTTTGCCAGTGTAGTCAGCCGTCCAGAACGGCGGGGTCGAGCGTTTGATATCTTCATCTAGGTGCAAGACGCGCGGCGGGTCAGGCGCGGGTACGCCAGCCTTCTGGGCGGCTTCCCGGATCGAGGATGCGGAGGCGTAGGTGAGGAAGATGGCGTCGGCCTCGGCGAAGACAGTGGGCAGAGACAGCTCGCCACGATAGTCTAGGCCGATGCCGTATTCGTGTGCGGCAGTATTGTCTGTAAGCTCAGGCCTTTTGCGCGAAGGATGTTCTGCAAGGATTGAGTCGCGTGTATCACGCTTGCTGAACTTCTTCCAGCCATTGAGATGCCTTTCACGAATTACTTCACGCTGATACTCTTGCGCGCCGAAGAGAGAAGCGAACGCCGCTTGCTCAGAGCCTGTGTCGACTGGCATCTCCTTCGCCTTGACGAGAGCGGCTTCGAAAACGCGCTTCATGTCACCGACTGGACCCATTATGGTGCCTGAGTTGAGGAATCGTTGGCGATATTTGCTGAATGCGGTCTCCTCATCGCCGGAAAGTCGGTCAGTCAGAGGTCCATAGACGTCAGTTGGTAGGTCAGACTCGGGAACAGCGTAGCACTCTGGATCATCTTCGGTGGCTGGAAAGCACCTCTTCTGCGCGGCGAACACGATGCTTTGGTGGATGGGAACCTCGGAGGCATTCATAGCTTTGTAGCCCATGCGTGACGCAATCCGGCGATTAGCTCGATCGTTGATAGCATGGTAGCGGTCTAGCATGACCGAAGGTCGTAGCTGGAAGATGGTCTCATAGCCATCTGCCACAAGCACCATTTCATTGTCGGATTGAGGACCGAGTTGGCGCAAGAAACCAAGGATACCCTCGATCTTGGCAATATGAGCACCGCCATAGGCGACATCGAGGTCTTTGTAGTCTTCGCCCCAATTGATCATGCGAGGTGTCGGGTAGTCGAGCGCGGCGGCTGAAAAGAGCGTCTTACAAAGGTCCGAATTGCCTTCATTGGCAGGTAGAAGAACATGGAAATACGAAGGCTTCGTTGTGTTGAAGAAGACAAGATCCAATATTTCTTCCTTGTACGGTGTCGCAATTGCCAGCACAATAATCCAAAGGAGCGCGATCCCGCCAGCGATCTTCGCGAATCTCCATCTGGAGCTGGACTTCTGCGAGATCTCACCGGCTTCGGTCTGGTTGACAGGATGGTAAGCCCATGATCTTGACCCAACTAAGCCAGAGACGAAACCTCGCCAGTCGTGGTAGTTGGACATCACAACATGGTTCGAGCCAAGTCAATGGGTCGTTCCGCCTTGCGAAGGCAACCAGAACGCTTCTTCGAACGACTCTCACTTCGCAACCGACGGAGCTTCCGAGAATTCTAAAGCGGCTGTTGTTACACTTCCTTGATCATCAAACCGTGTGCTGTTGTACAACTTGCTTGTACCAGTCCAAAGAAGTATCAGGTGATGATGAATGCGATCAAGGAGATGTTCTATCCTTCCACCACTGCCCCAAATTGACGAAGGTGATGATCGCAACTTCCTAATCGCGAGATATCTCGGTGGAGAACTGAAAGGTTAGGAAAGTAGGATGGGGTTGGCACATTACGTTGAAAAGACGTGTATCAACGGCAAGCGCGAAAGAACCTTGGAAAACACTCACCCACCTGATCCGACTTTTCCGACCTCGTTCTTTCTCGAGATCGCCGCTGCACTCCGTACACTATGTCTCATTGAGAATTGTAAGATATCACCTTGTTGGACCGCCTGAGCTCCCTCATACGATATATCGGGCATATTGACCGGCGGTCGTGCTGTGCATGTTTGCAGTCCGTCGTAACTTTCATCTCAAACGACGACAAGAGCTTATCTTTTGGCTTGAAAACTTCCCGCAGATCGCGCTTGCTAGTGATTAGGGTTACGGAATAATCGCATCCACTTCCAGTTTCGCCAACCACTTCGATTCTTCCCTAACGTCTTGACTAGCCACAGGCGGCTTTTGGTGCTCCGAAGCCACGATTACAGGCGGCCAAGAAGCTTAGCCATCTTGTGTATTCAGCCGCCGAAATCATCAGAGACATCAGCACATTTGATATTTTTCCATCAACGGACTCCGGCACGAATTTGGACATTGGCGTTTCTGGGTCTGGTGCTCGAGTTTCAGTCGTACCAGTCCGTGACCGAGTGTCGCCTTCTGGCCCCTGCCAAGCAAGACCCATCAACGAGCATCACGTCGTATTTCGAGAAGGGAGAGCACGCGACACAGCCAGCACCATCGCGCATACGGCATCGACTGGGGAGATGTACGACACAGCGGCAAGCAGCTTGGGACGATGACAGTGCTGGCTCTGCCGCAGAAGCGGGCTTTACGAATTGCAGTTGTAGCAGGCTGCATATTCGTTCTGATTCTGCTCAGCCATGTCTTCTACGCGCCAATCACGCCGACGGGCATCAAAGGCCAGATTAGATCCACAGCTTCACGCTTGAGAGCCAGGCCGCAGTACGACCCAAAGAAGCTGCACATGCTGATACCAGCGACAAGTACGAATCATCATCTATGCCAACTCATGACCTCCGCTGTGGTACTTGGCTACCCTGCTCCCATCCTACTCAATTGGGGCGGCGTGGAAGATGCGGACGACTACGTGCAGCATCTCCAGAAGGTCGAGGTCGTGCTCAGCTACGTCGAATCTTTGCCCGAGGAGCAGCAAGATGAATTAGTGTTCATGATGGATGGCTTCGATGCGTGGTTCCAACTACCAGCGGACATCATGATCAAGCGGTATTATGACGTCCTCGATTTCGCTCATCAGCAGAACGTGGAAATGTACGGTGCCGATGGGGTCGAGCGACACGACATCCGCGATACAGTCCTGTTTGGGCCGGACAAGCTCTGTTGGCCGGAAGACCCAAATCGTGCTGCGTGTTGGGTAGTGCCCGAGTCTTGGATGCCTGAGCAAGGTTTCGGGCCGGACACTGATCACGGTATTCACGATCATAATCGAGCACGGTGGCTCAACTCAGGGACAATCTTGGGGCCAGCAAGAGAAGTGAGGGAGGTATTCGCTGCAACACTGGCTAAGATCCACGATCACCACACGACGGACTCGGATCAGTTCTATTTCTCGAACGTCTGGGCGGATCAGAGCTATGCACGGCGACTGGTCGGGCTGGAGTATGACCGCTCACGAGGCATCAACGTTTCTGAGACAGAAGCAAAACTACTCCCACCTCCACCTCCTCCGCCACCTCCGCCACCAGAGGTCCCTGAGGGCGAAGAGCCTCCGGAGCCTCCACCGCCTCCACCGCCTGGCCTTGAGATACCCGAGCTGAAAGAAGGCAAGAGCTACGAACTTCACATTGGTCTTGACTTTTCCTCCGACATCTGGCAAACCATCGCTTACTACGAGGACTACATGACATGGGTCCAACACAACTATTCGAGCCGCTATACCCTCTCCGACGCCGCGACAATCAACCCGAGCCACCACTTCACCATGCCCGCCGACCTAGTCGGCCTGAGCCCAATCATGGCCCTCGCCCGCAACGGCGACCGCGGCAACGTCAACTACGAACAACTCCCCGAGGCAATGCGCAGCTGGGCTACAGTCCCGCTCGCCACCAACACGGTCTCCAAGACAATCGCGCCGGTGCTGCACTTTACAGGCAAGAAGTCCTATCGAGAGCTCTGGTGGCCGAGGAACTGGTTCTGGCCGTACCAGGAGGAGATCTTCAAATGGCTGCGCGATCGCGGTGTCGTGAGAGAAGGTGAGTGGCGCGATCCACTTGCCGGTGGATGGACGTACAGCAAGAAGAACCGCAAAGGTTGGGTGAACTGGGAAGATGGGTTGTGTGGGGCATACGAGGAGCGACTAAGAGGCAAATTCGTCGGATAGGGACCGATTGATGAGAGCCACTGGCTCGAGGAGGAGAAGGAGTTGGGGATTGCTTGTGAGGACGTGCAGGGAAGGATGTGTCACCGGAATGGAAGCAATTTGAGTCTCGACGAGTCGTTGAACTTGTAGTGAAGCTGCAGTCCATAGCCATGCGCGCTAATCGCAGGTGTTGGTATATGTCTCTACAGCAAATATGTGTAATATGCAAACCTGTATATGACATGCTCTTGCCATATCGTATAGCCCGCAAAACGCCGCTCGCAATGCATCGCTTGCTAATTAGATTCTGTACACTCAAAGCTTGTTATGCACATAGGCCAAGTACAATGTATGCCGTGTGTCACCTTTTCCCCGTCGACTGAGCACTCTTCCGCTTCTTGCTGTCCAATTCCACTATGCTGTACCCCACTCCTCCGAGCACCGTGATCAGTATCCCCCACAGGTTCATCATGTTCAGCCGCACATTGAACAACAATATCCCCAGGATGATCGTCAGACACTGCTTGATATTCGCGCAAACAGTCATTGTCAACGCACCGGCAACTTTATTCGTGCTGAAGCTGCTGACGTTGAGCGCAAACGCGAGGAATCCGTTCCCTAGGAGGATGAAGACGAACCCTAACGGCGTCGTTCGTGCCGCGGCGGAGGTAGCGGAGACAGCCGGATGCGGCGCGAAGAGGTCGTTCTGGAGGAAGAGCGTGAAGCGGGCGAGCTCGCCGGTGAAGTAGGCGTAGATGAGGGATTGGATGAATGCCAGGGGCGACATGCGCAACAAGATCTCCCAGAAGGAGAGGGCGAGGGAGCCGGTCATCATGCGGTTAGTGACGATTGTTTTGAATGCGGCGAGGATGACGCCTAGGAAGGTGAGGATGAAGCCGAGGTCGGTGTAGCGGAAGTCGTCGCCGTATACGGCGAGGGTGACGCCCAGGACAATGGGGAGGAGGGATAGGTAGGTGTTTGTGCTGAAGGTGCGGTTGTAGAGGATGCGGAAGAGGAGGGTGGTGAAGAGGGGTGTGGTGGCGCGGACGACTTGGTGAAAGGGGACGGAGACCATGGCGAGGGAGACGTTTGAGATGGCGATGTTGATGGTGAAGAGGAGCGAGAAGGCGATCAGGGCGAGGTTGTCGCGGCGGGTGAGTTTCGAGGAGTGGAAGTGGCCGAGTTGGAGCATTACGCTGCAGCCTATTGAGGAGCAGCCGGCGTGCAGGGCGGTGAGGAGCCATGGGAAATTGAACTGCAGAGGTTGAGGTCAGTGACTGTTGTGCTGGTGTTGGTGGCGTCTGGGGTAGAGGGCCACATTGGCGCGCTGCGGTCTCCTTGCAGCTCGCAAAACGAGAACACGAGGTCGGACATGACTTACAGATCCCAGAATGGCTTTGTTGTATAACGTCAAGCCGATGTTGCAAATGAAATAGCCCAGTAAGTACCACAATTTCTTATCCATCGAGACCGTATCTTCATGGTGCTGAGGTTGCTGTGCTCCGGATATATCGGCTTGGCCTTTTTCGGCGTCTGAGGCGAGCAGGCCTGCTTGCTCGATGTCGTCGGTGTCCATACTACTGTCGCGATATGGCGACGCCTCCGTCGTCGGCGCCATGGTCGTTGTTGTCGTATGTTCACCGGTGGCGGCGGTGAAGTATGTCGCGTGCCTCGCCCCTTGGAAAAGTTGGCAAACTCAAAAGCAGTATAGCTTGCTGAAAGGGAAATCGCTGCCGGCGATAAGTGTGGCTTCCACGTGTAAATCTCCGTAACTTCCAGCGGAGCGTGGATGATTATCAGCACTGATTATCAAGACCTGATAATGGTCGACGTCATGCCAGATGCAGCAGTTGCAAGGAGCGACGTGAGATCTTGTCAAGCGAAGGTAGAATAACGAGAGATGCTGAGGTGAAGTGTTTGCTGTGCAAACTGAGTCCAAAGGATCATTAACATTCATGCATTAAAACGCCAGTTCCTCCTTTGCCGGCAGTAATCAGGACGAGTGGTCGGTTGAATCGCAGTGGCTACGGAATCGAGCGAGCTAAGACCTTGGTATTATCCTGAGAACATGGATATCGGCAGCTGACCCGAGCAAGAGAGCAATACAATTCACAATTTTCATGCTGGACTGGTCCCATCATTATCGATGACTTTCCTTGACGTCCAGTGCGTGTAACAAAGGGGGGTTCATTATCCGTGTCGCGCCTATGGTCCAGGGAAGAGCAGGCTAGAGTCAGCTTACATGCGCGTGCGATAGGGCAGAAGCAATGTTCGACCCCAGTCGCCAACAGACGGCCAAGAGAACGGCCACGTAAGCGGCTAATGACAGCAATCTCTTGGATTGCAAGGACTGTGCACGCAAAAGAATTGTTTTCCGTTACAGCAGCAAATACAGACGTAGAACACGAGGAAATTACAGGGCCAAGGAGTTCTTTGGGTCCGTTTGATCGCCTGTTTGGTAGCATCTTTACATTTCTTTGCCCGGACTTCCCCTGCCAAGGTGACTTCGAGAGTCCCAAAGCCCCAACAACTTCCGGCAGCAACCCTCCAGTGACGCACCTGCCGCTGCTAAAAATTCTTGGTTGCAACTTGCGGGCGATCATTCAAGGTCTTTTCGTTAAGCTGAAAGCACATCATGATGATCACTTCGCGGGTGTATTTCTGGAACGTTGGCTTTGACAAACGAGGAGTAGGTACAAACTCGTCCAAGGCACTCTCTGCTGTCTTTATCAGCCAGAGAGCGGCCTCAGCACCTTTCCCGTCTGCGGACGAGACTTGCCAGTCGCTGAATCCCCATCGCTTGGCTATCGCGGGCAGCATAAGCCAGCTCCACCACTGAGCGGTTGGCTGCTTAAACGTGCGCGATCCCTGCTACCCTGCAGGTGCCTTGAGCAAACCGAGACTCGGGCCCGCAAATCTTCACAAAAGATTCCCGGAGTGCACTACGGACGAATGCCGCTGTTGTTTTTGCTCGAGCTGGGGAAGTAGCGAAGACTGATGATCTGTCACAACACGATCCTTCAGCATCCTTCTTGACTCCAAGGGCCGACATGACCCAGCCATCGTTGAAGAGGAAACGGGAGGTGAAAAATATATGCTGCATTGGGGCTGGCTACGTCGTAGGATCTCAATGCGCCGATAGCCGCGCCCACCCACTGACGTGTATAGGGTGGCCCCAGCGCTGCTGTCATTGCCAACAAGGCACCACATCTCAATGTAACCGTCGTCGACATTGATGCTCGCCGGATAGAAGCATGGAATTCAGAGACGCTGCCAGTGTACGAGCCAAACCTCTATCAACTCGTCAAGCCAGCCCGCGACGGTACCGAAACGCGAAGACCGAACCTCTTCTTCTCCACCAAGATCGATGAAAAGATCAGGGAGGCCGATGTCGTCTTCATCGGCGTGAACACTCCTACGAAAAGGACCGGTCTGGGCGCCGGCAAGGCCTCAGATTTGGGATGGCTCGAAGCGGCGACTCGACGAGTCGCAAAGGCGGCAGAAAAAGACACAATTGTGGTTGAGAAAAGCACAGTCCCCTGTGGCACCGCTGAAAGCATGAGAGAAATCCTCATGGCCAATGCGCAACCTGGGGTACATTTCGAAGTCTTGTCAAACCCGGAATTCCTGGCTGAGGGCACGGCCATCAAGAATTTACTACACCCAGACCGTATTCTGATCGGGAGCTTGGACACTGAGGCCGGCTATTCGGCAGCAGAGTCGCTTGTGGACGTCTATGCCAACTGGATACCTCGCGAAAAGCTCATAACGATGAACCTATGGTCCTCAGAACTAGCCAAACTCGCGGCGAATGCTATGCTCGCCCAGCGCATCTCCAGCATTAATGCTTTTTCCTCGATATGTGAAGCAGTGTCAGCGAACATCCAAGACGTGGCATATGCGGTCGGCCTCGACAGCAGGATCGGACCCAAGATGATGAATGCTTCCGTCGGCTTTGGCGGGAGCTGCTTCAAGAAGGACATTTTGAACCTCGTATACATCTCGGAAAGCTTAAACTTACCAGAGGTCGCGGCTTATTGGCATTCAGTCATCGCCATCAACGAATATCAGAAGGATAGATTTGTGCGACGAATCGTGAAAGCGATGCACAGCACCCTGTACCAAAAGAAGATTGCTATTCTGGGATTTGCATACAAGAAGGACACAGGCGATACTCGCGAGTCTGCCGCGATTGATGTGGTTACGGCGCTATTGGCAGAGAACGCCACCATTCACATCTTCGACCACAAGTGCGACCGGAGCAGATAATGTCTGATCTACGACTTACGATGGACGATGATCGAGTCACTATATGCGACAGTCCGTACGACGCATGCCAGGACGCACACGGCGTTGTGATACTGACGGAGTGGGACATGTTTAGCAACAAAAACGTGAAAGTTGGCCCGTCCTCGGCGAATCCGCTGCTGAACGTCACCAATAAGCAGCTCAATGGCTCAATGGCCACATCGCCTCGGAGACGAACGGCACGAATGGGACCCTGTCGACCAGCAGCTCATACAATGATGTTACGAAGGGATTTTCAAGCTCGCATTCTAAGACTGACAAGATTGATTGGTCCAGGGTGGCGAACATAATGGACAAGCCAATGTATGTCTTCGATGGGAGGAATACGATCGACGTCGGCGCGTTGGAGCAGTTGGGGTTCCAGGTGGAGGCGATTGGTGTGGCTTCGGCAGCGAGCATTGCGATGGCCAAGTAAGGCTTTGGGCGTAGCATTTCGGAGTAGTGATGAGAGGCCTCTATCGCTGGAGACTAATAGGTTGAGCGCAGTGTGCGATATGGCGACAGGTACGACACTCTACATGCGTGTATATACCCAAAAGTCGCTCCCGCTAGCGTCACTTTTCCTTCCACGTGCTCGAAAACGCGGTCTCTTTCAGAGAGATTCATACAGCCCTCGTCGATGCTTGAGACTCACCTAAGGGCACACTCATCCCATGATTCCCCTTATACCCCCTAACAACCCGACTCTCCCTCCAGCCCTCCCTCTCCAAAAAACCCCCATCTTCCAACGCCCACACTTCCACCTTCAACGGCCGACAAATCTCCCGCATGGCCTCATCCTGTCCGAATCCCCACACACTCAAATCCCCACCAGGACACGTACTCAACGCAACCAACAGATCCGTCTCCGCCAAGAACTCAATATAATCCCCCCTCTGCGCGGGACTAGGCTGCATGAAATACCTCCCCTCGCTATTCAACCCCGTGATCTGGAATATATTCAGCACGTCGTGCACGTCGCTCTCGTTGAGGCCGAAGGGAAGCACCGCCCGCGTAAGATTCGAGTGGCAGTGATAGTCATAGCTACCGGCTTCGCCGCTCAGAAGCACATTGACGTACGGATCGCATCGCGTGCCGAGTAAATCGTGACATCGCCCGCCAAAGCCCCTCTTGCCGTCCTCCTCCTGCCCAGTCCCGCTGCCGTCGTCGCCGTACCACCCCAACGAATCCGCGATGATCGTCGCCAGCGGACGCAAGTACGGCAGGTTCGACCATAGTCGATCCCCTGTGGTCAGGTGACTAGCATGCAATTGTCGTGTCCGGCTCGCCCAAAACCGCTCGCGCGGGTTGTGTAAGCTCCAGATGTTGAGATCGCCAACTTGCGGGCCCTCGGGGGTGCTGATGCGGAAGATGTGGCCGGCGGGGACGGGGAAGGCGCGGCCGGAGCGGATGGGGAGGGTGAATGATGTTATTGGCGCGGAAGCACGCGGCGAGGACTGGATTCTGGTGTAGAGCTCCGAATCAACTTTGAGGGGCGAGGTACTGGTGGTGGTGGTGGAGAGGTAGGCGGGGACTGGGGGGTGGGGGTGGGTTGGCGATGTGGTATGCTGTGCGGGTTGCTGGGTCTGCTGTTGATGGTGGGGGACTTGGCTTCGTCGGTCCTTTGTAACTGTATGTAGAGGCCATTGTCAAGTGTTTGGTACTATTCGGACTAGGGAAACATGGAGATGACAGAATGAAAGAAGGCAAACATTGAAGTCAAATGGCGTCGTTGCCTTGTTCCTAGCGACGAGGTGGCTCCGTCCCGAGGCTGACGTTCGTGCAATTTTATTCCGTAGTTGCATCCCACCTTTATCAGAACTTTGACCTCGCCAGATGTTCCAGTTTCTACCAGCGATACTACATACGGTGACACTTTGTTGATAGCAGATTTCATGTGATGGTCGAGAGCCGCTGAACCACTAACAACGTGCAGCCCATTGGAGGCCCGCCGCCGGCTTGAAAGGGATACCATTTCGGTCCTGACGGTGGCTCGACTTTCAGCTCTAGCGCAGTTCTCAATGCTCAAATCAGCAGATATCTGCCTCAGAACGGCATCTACGTGAATGCACACTTCTTCAGGCGCTGAAAATGTCGCGGTCGAGGACTTGAACTTCCACAGTCGGAAACAGCGGGGAGTGAGACGATCCGCGAATGCGCCTTTCGATCAGTCCCCTCACTGCGTTTCAACCTTCTCTGACTTCTCCTCAGCTTCCACACGCTGATCCTCCGCCCCCTGACTCGTCCCTGGATTCTTCGACTTCTTGATCTGCTCCTTGACGTGCGCCTCCTGTAAGCTTTTCTCCACCCACCGTTCCACTTCCTCAAGCGCACGGTGCGGAAGGCCCCGGTGATAGAGCAGAAAGCCCTGGAGCTGCGCCATTGTGAAAGATCCCTCCGGCACTTTTGTAGAGAACAGCTCAGCTAAACGCTCAATCTCGGTGAGGTGCATGTTCTGATGGTCCTCGGCCTTTGCACCTGCTTCGTCGTCCTCATCGAGAACGGTGCTGGAGCCAGAGTCTGTTTTGCTAGCGGGTTTGTCGAATGTGCCGTCCGTGCCTTGGATGATCGACTCGCCATTGCCATTTGTATAGCGGTTTCCTCCCGCAACCTCCACAGCACTTTCTGACGCATACATGTTGAGGAAGATCCGGCGAATCTGGCTCTGATCAGCGCAAGTGAATGGCACCTTCATGTCGATTCGTCCAGGACGAATCAGAGCGTCGTCGAGACTGTCTGGTTCGTTGGTGGTCATGATGAGGACATGACCTTCTGGAGCACTGGCGCCGTCGATAACATTCAAGAGGTGTGACAGCGGAGGTCCGGAGAGCAGGATTTTTCGCTTCGCCTATAGTGCCGAGCTCACTGGACTTGCGGCCTAGACCTGCGCAGTCGACGTCTTCTAGAAGGATGATGTCGCCTTTGCCGACCGAGCGGAAGAGATAAGGCAGATAGTAGTCGGTAACGCCTTGGTCAAGAAGTGAGAGGACATGGATCTGCTTGCCAAAGCGCCCTGCGATAGCCATAGCAAGACTGGTCTTGCCTGTGCCCGGCAGACCATGAAAGAGGTATCCGCGACGATAAGGAATTGAGCGGTATCTGAACCATTGAGCTGTCTCAGGGTCAAGATATGCGGCGACATCGTCGATCACACTCTTAATCAGGCCATCAGCAAGACAGACGCTGCTGAGTGGACGTATTGGTTTAGTTCCGCGCTGGGACCATGAACCACAATTTTGGGCTGTCTACATCAGCGATTTTGCTCGGCCAGGTCAGAAAATGTTTCTTACCCATGATCTGTGTCATCACTTTGCCGTTCTTAAGCTCTCGATCGATGTATGCTTGACGTAGCAGCTTGATGATCGGATCAGGCGAGAACCCGAAGGTCCAGATAGTCATTCTCTGGGGCAGTTGCCGAGTGAGCCATTTCTCGATCGTGAGGCAGTAGAGCCGGCGCTCGTGCCAGGAGAACTGGACTGTTTGGCGCCAAGTCAGTGGTCGTGGTCATCGAAAAGGCGTGAGTGGACGATCATAGGAGGTCTTTGGGCCAAAGGACATTAGTGGTTGGCGTTATGGAGAGGCATACAATTATTGTTTGCATCGATGAAGATGTCTTCGCCAGCGGCAACTTGACTTTCGTAGATCCCTACATCGGATGCTTCGCCGCGCAAATAGTTGAGAGTGACAGCACTCATGTAGCGTTGATTCATGAGGAGTCGCTTGCTAGCCAGGAAAGTCACGAGACCGCTGTACATAGCAGTGTCGTTGGGGACGATGTCGACGGAGCTCATGCATGTTGACATAACATCTATCAATATGACTTGATCAGCTATCGCGCTCTGCAGACATTTGGAACGGCGGATGCACTTACTCGCCCATATAGAGGCCGCCTTGCCGACTAGAAATTCGTACCCCAGCCACAGAGCGAATGGAACCGATAGACAGCGGACGAGCCTGGGATGCTTTGCGAGCCATTTCGCGATGTGCGGAAAGAAAGTGCCTATGATGAAGGACGAGACGCCTATGTGGCCTAGGAGCTCGCTGCTGAGGGTAGACGCTTGCGCATTGTCGACCTTCTTGTCCTCGTCGACGCTAAAACATATGTCAGCGCAAGCCTTTTTGCCATCGGTGAACGTATCGTCGTGGGATCAACGTCAAAGCACATGAATTGACAGATTTACTTACTCACGATATGTTCGATGACGGTAGCGAGCTTCCGTGCGAGACATCTTTCGGGCGGTGCAGGAAAAAAGATTGTGCCAGTGGTCAGCAGAAGAGAGAGAAAGTTATGTTGCGTTGTTGAGGTTGCAGAAGTTGTCTGAAGATATAGTATTCCTTCCTCGTGAGTGACTGCATTTCTCGAGTAAGTGAAGTGTCGCATGCCAAGGAAGGTGCCTGTCAGAGGTTGCGGTCAAGTGGAAGTCAAGATATCGTGAATGAAGGAAGTGCGTCCCTTCCCTTCGATAATGCTGGATTCGACTGATCGGCAGTGGTCCTGGTTACCTGGGGAATTTACTAACGGGCTGCGCTCGCTGAGCCCATTCCAGGGCTTCGCACAGTCTAAATGATTGATGTGGTGACTCATAAGCTCGAAGGTGTTAGGAAATCCAGTGACAAGGCTCTTAAACTGTGCTCAATTCTTCTCTGTTGTAACCGTTCATGTTGACCACGACGCATCACGCCACGACGCCCAAATCAGCAGCTCGCTAGCCTAACGAAGTCTGATGCCGCGATCAACGATCTCTGTATCGACAACACGGCTCTCCACACAAACACGACTTATCAAGTCGCCTCCAGTACCGACTCGAGTAGTCCATCGTAACCTCCTTACCCGCAGCTACACCCTTCGACACCACAACCGTCCTTTGAACACCAAGCCAGGTGAACTGCTCCAGCTGACTGTTCGGATTGCAGCTATGATTTATGAACCGTGTATAGTTCCCCATTCGGCCCTGGAAGATCTGGTAGTCGACACCAGCTAGACCCTGTCCCTGGACCACATCGACGTCCTGCAGATCTTTCGTCACCAAGCCGACGAACTCGCCGATCGGCGAGCCGCGATCGAACGTGCAGCATGCAATCAAGCCGTTGTTTCGACCGTCGTCGTTGTTGATGACTTGCACTGGGCAGAGCGCGTTCGCATTGGGACCGAAGAGGTCGGCGAAGCACTCGCACTCATTCTTCTCGGTGAGTTCGGATTGAGGCTTCGAACACAGTGTGCATAGGTAGAATGGTCCGCTCTCGACCCTTCGTGGATCGTACTCGCCCCATTTCTCTTGATCGACGACCGACGCCCGGATCTGCTCGAAGACGAATGGGCGTTGCTGATGACGATACGTCCAAGATAGAGGCACGGGATCTTTCTTCTTCGAGACAACCCAGTCATGAGGATGGCCGCGATACGTCCGCTGTGTAGAGACGCCGACAAGGCTGAGTGTCTGCCGCCACTGTGGCTGCAGCGTATCGGCAGCCACTTCGAACCGAGATTTCATGGATCGCAGCTTGGCCAGCGCATCGTCGTCAAAGCCCATTCTGTACTTGCAGAAGCGATAGATGCCAGGTCCCGCAAACGTGAGTGCCGTCCAACCTGCAACATCTTTGATCTCGCGGTAGCCCTTCCAGATGCCCATGCGATTCCGGAGGTCTTTCTCAGACCATTCAAAAGTAGCACATGCTTCTGTCATGACAAGCTTCTTGTGCTCGTGTAGACGAAGGTCTGGTCTTTGCTCCTTCATGGAGTCAATACGTGCAAAGAAGCAGTCAACCCAATGTGCCTGCATCATGACTTCGATGGATCGTGCTGTCCGACTGATTCCGGTCAAGATACGACATCGACGGCTGACGTCTGTGAAGTTCAGCGAGAGGTTTGCTGCAGGTTGCAAAGGACGTATGATGTCCGAGATATCAGGCGGGATGACGAGAATGTTGGGTGTATGGATCTGTTCCCAGATACCCTCGATGAGCTTGTCCACTGTAGATGGTTGCAGCTTTGCTGGGCCATCGTCAATCTTGCGACGTTTCGGAAAGTTTCGCTGATCTGTTTGAAGTTGCCGAGTCCCTTCCGGCGAAGGTGTCCGTTGCGGTGTGGTGCCGCTGATGTGGAGTCCGCCCACGGCTTTACGGCGAGCTCGTCCTTCGTTGGCGTTCACGTTGGCAGTAGCAGGTGCGACAGAGTCGTTGCCTTCGGGACCAGGAATCGTGGTCGATATCAGCACCTGTTTCCCTTCGCTCTGTCGGCTGGTAACAGGCGACGTAGTCACTCGGGACAGAAACGGACTCGTGGACTGAGATGTGCGGCTGGGCGAGGATGATTGCCACTGGCCGACATCGAGAGTCCCTAGGACGAAGGTCTTCCGACGAATTTGGCGTGTGTGACGCCGAGGTATCACGGTGGCCTCAATCTGAATCTGCGTTTCTGTATGGCTGATCTGATCAGGTTCCAGCTCAGCGATGATTGAGTCTATCTTGGTGATGAGACCGTCCCGGAAGGCCTCCATGTTGGCCGCCATGCTGTCTGGTCCAAGGGGAGAGACGCTACAACGGACCGTCCGCGTACGCTGGCTGGGTTACTGCGAAGGTGACCTGGTGTACCATATGTCTTCGAAACCGGATGCGAGTCCTAAAAACCAGGAAAAGCACAACTTAGGTCTCAAACGACTCCGTTGTCCTTATCATGCCTGCATTGCAGCGATGTCACGAGCCTCCCGTCCAGACGAGAGGCAAAATAAGCGACGAGTAGGACCACACAAGCGGTGTGCCCTGCAGTACGGGATACGAGAGTAGCATCTTGACAGCGGAGATCATGGGAGGGAGATCGAGAATCTTCAAAGATTGCCATGATGGTGGGCGGGAGTGGGCGCACTCGAATGTCGTGGGATGAAGTGGCGTCATCTTTGCCCAGGTGGAAGGTGATTTTAGGCTTCGTACGCCTAGCTTGTTTGAAGTTGGCGCGTATGAAGATACGTTCGAAAATTACCAGAAATACAGCACCTGGGCACGTCGATGGCCACCGGGAACCGTTCTGGAGACGTAGCTGGGACATAACCACATCGCATCAGGCCAGTCACTCGTTCAACAGTCAAACCGGGAGCGGAAGATCCTGCGGAGCTCATCGGCTTCTCTGCCAAAGCTCAGAACGTTTCACTCCCAGAGTCGTCGACGATGGTGCACATCGCGCGACGAGCGGCAGTCTTCCGACCCAAACTTCTCGACATCCGCTCAGGCATCGGTGCACTCATACTACCCGCAGACGCAAAGGCACAACTGACCAGCGTACTTGTGCGATACCGCAAAGTCACGTCAGCGGAGTTTCAAGATGAGGCAACGAGGAGGAGAGTCCAGGGCGCATACAACTTTGCCAAATTCTACCTTCCACGGTTAAAATACCACAACCCGACTCTGAAAATCGACGTACAAAGGAGCGCGAGGCATCCCAATCAGATCGAGCTCGAGTTCGAGTCCAAGGATCCCGCAGCTCTGCTAGCTCTGGAGTTCCCGAGGAAGAATGTCGGGGAAGCCGCCAAAAGTTCCAGATCTGCCGCGACGGCGTACCTCGATTCAGCAGCCAAGGCAGAACAAGCAGCGTTAGAAGAGCTCGAGGCGGAGTCATCAACACAGGAGGTGACAGAAGCCGCAGCAGATACGGCAGCGAAAACACCACCAGAGACCGCACCAGACTCCATAGCAGGGACTGCGATCGATACAGCTTCCGCAATAGAAGCCGCAGTAGATCCCACGACAGGGCTCTCAACATCGAAGGACCAGACCAAAACCCCCCAAGAGAAACCCTTCTCCTCCCCACAAGAAGAAAAAGCCTACGCCGACCTCGCCTCCAAAATCGCAACCGCCATTCCCACCCTCAAGATCCCCGAAGGCCGCAAGCCGCCCCCAACCTACCGCGTCCGCGTCAAACCCGACGACAGAGGCCGCTATCCCACCACCAACCCAACCTACACACGCAAAATCCAACTCCCCGTCAACGACCGCGAAGACGTATGGATTTTCAACTGGTTCAAGAACCGCACCGGCGCGAAGGAAGTCACGAACGCAGAGGACAGGAAGATGAGGGAAGCATTCCAAGAGAAGGAGAAGCGGGCCGTGGTCGATCGAGCAGCGTTCTACGAGCGGCTGGCGATCAAGAAGAACCAAGAGGCGACGCTGGAGGCGATCAGGAAGCGGGCCGAGCAGAATGCTGCTGAGGCTAACGCGCCGGCTGGAATGCCTGTTTGATCTGGTTTCTAATTACCTAGTCATGGACGATCCGTACACAGTATACTGATATGGCGGGCGGGCAAGCGGACCGCCAGACCCTTTTTCGGATTGGACGTGCCTACGGCAATCGGAGGTAGAATGTATGAACACTGAATGATGCTATGCCTTCCGTGGCAGCTGTTCATCCCAAAAGAGCACTCAGGTGCTTGTTGCCGTCGCTCGTCGAGACACCAAGGCCGGCGCTCAGAACACGCACAGCCCTGAGAAATGGAATGCCTCCATAAACCCCGGGCCACCAAGCACACGGCAAGGAAAGTAGAAAGACATTCTAGCCAGATTGGGCACGAGAGGCCTCCTCCTCTCGCGCGGTGGGAAGTGAGGCGTTCGCGGATATTTGCAAGAGCCGATGCAAGGCATATATAGCTCAGACGCGATGTACAACATCATGCCAATATATACTTTCTACCACTTCTCTTCTCTCTTGTATGCACATCGTGGTCCATATACACAACCGTCCACAGCATGTCATGCAAATCCATATTTCCAATCGTCGCATGTATCCGCAATGTCCTCACGCGCCTCTACCTGGCCCGCCTCCTATTCCTCTGCGCTGTCGCTACTCATGGATCATATGCCCCATACTCCGAATCTTGGTATCCAAATACTTCTCAATCTCCACCCCTTTCACCCCTTTGTGCCCTCCCGTCCGCCATGCTATCGGTACCATCGCCACCCTCTCCCTGACCCTAACCTCCTTATTCGGCCCCTCCACCGCACGCACCTTATCCGGGTTGTTGGTCAATAACCTGATGCCGCGCTCTCGGGCTTGTTCGCCTTCTCGTTGCTCCCGCTCCATTGACTCCGCCGACTGGTGTAGCTGCGGACCATCCTCAGTGCTCGGAGAGTGATAGCCCAGCCCCAAATCACACAGGATAGCAGTCGCAAGCCCATACGTCCTTGCATCCGCCGGATGCCGCAACAACAAATTTGCCTCGACTGTATCATTCCCCAGATCCTGCAAGTTATACGCTTTCAATTTCGACGCGAGGCCGATGCCCCGACCTTCTTGGCGGAGGTAGACTATCACTCCGCCAGCAGCCTCATCGTCGTTGGGATCCGAGGAAGATGGCAGCGACATCAAGCGGGCGGCTTCGTCGAGCTGCTCGCCGCAGTCGCAGCGGGCGGACCAGGCGGTTTCGCCGGTGTAGCATTCGGAGTGGATGCGGACGAGGGGCGCTTTTGAGCGTGGTGTCGTGGTATTGTGCGCGTTTGTTGTTGTGGTGGTGGTGTCGTTGTGGTCGAGGGAAAGAGATGAGATTCCGTCTTCGAGCTGTGACGTCGCTGAGGCCGGTGGTGCCCTTTGCATAGAACCCACATTGCCCGTTCCCGCCTGCTCACCCAACCGCGCGGTCTCCAACGTCTCTCCCTCCACCAACGTCTCCGGCGTCTCAACATTCCTCAACGCCGACCTTCCCGTCCCACTCCTCTGCCGCTTCGCTCCAGCTGGCCTCCATCGTTTAGAATCAGCATCAACCCTCGAACTCGTCCTCCCAGGCGTCAATCTGCCTACATAAGCACCTCGAATCATGCGATCCATCTCGCTCTCCCCCTCCCGCTCGCGATCCAAACTCTTAGAGCGTATCCTTCCGCCGAACACAATTGCCAAGTGCTCTTTATCATCGCTGTCGTTCTGGTATAGGTGCAGGAACATCTCCGCGCCGGACGTAGTTGGTATCCTTGCTCTGACCACACACTCTACTTTCGGCAGGCGGGGGACGAGGCGCGGTTGTTTGAGAGTCGGCGGGTCGAGGGAGGTATCGACGGGTGTGGATTTGGGCGATTTGGTGAGGTGGCGGGACGGAGTGGAGGCGCCGGTGTGCTGGGTGGAGTGAACTGCGGACTGAGGAGCCTGGGACGGCGGGGGTTTGTGGGCCGGAGGGCTGGAGGTCGGTCCATTCTTTGAAGTAGGTTGAGGAGGGGCGGGCGGCGACTGGGGCGGCGAGAGGCGTGGTGGGGGGTAGGTCGGGGGAGTGGTGTGGTGGGAGGTCGGCTGTAGTGTGTGTCGCCATTGTGGAAAGAGAGCAGGCACCGTCGCTCCTGCTTTGCAATTTGGCTGTATAGTGCAGGTGGATAGGCTGGTCTCAGTGCAATAGCATTGCCATCGCCCGGGTAGCAGAATACTGATGTTGCGGATGTCGCTGGCAAAGGTCAAGGTTCAAGTTCGAGTAGTTAGATCAGCACATCAGATCGAGGCCGCGAGCCTGCGTAGAGGCTGTTGCTGGCAAAACACACTTCATGAGCACCAGTACATCATACGAAGGAAAAGAAATCCTAAGCGGTTCTGTCATCCGATTATGTCGGTTCCTGTCCTCCGCATTTCGGTGCCCTAGGACCCTGCATTTTGCTAGCAAATGCTCGAGTTCCAGCGCCTTCGATCCGAGCCCGCCTAGAAACCCCCACTACGACGGACATGCCTCGGCCCACACACCCGCCTCAGTTCCGCAATACATTTATAACCACAAGATCAATACCGCAGCGTCAGTTTTAGGGGGCACCTCTGTTTACATGAGCAAGGTGAGGCCTCTCCAGACTAATAGCTACAGTATTTCATAGAGACAGGCTAAGATCGTCTGAACCAAGTACCTACATTCGGAAGCTGTTTTGGAGTGTGGTTTTTTGTACTACGTTCAATCACTCCTTGTTCCGCTGTATGGAATCTGCCTCCTTGTTCTGCTGTATGGAATCTGCCGGCATTTCCACCGCCGTCATACTCTTGGGAGTCCATAACTCAGTCGCAGCCTCCGAGCCCTCCACTTCATTCGCCCCGCTAGTCCAACGATTTGTGCTGTGCTGGTCCGATAATTCGCTCATTGGTGGTCTGCCAGATAGTCTTGGGGCATCAACCTCGATGGCAACAGCATCGGCATGATAAGGTGGTGGGGACGATGATTTCTCATGAACCGGGCTAGCATCTAATTCCTGTCGTTTGCTCCTGCGTCGTCGCAGGAAGAACCATACGGCGAACATGATCATGACAATGCCAATAACGCCACCGATCACACCTCCCGCAATAGCACCTTTGCTGATGCCTTTTCCACGTCCGGAAATAATGGCGTAGTCTTGATCCTCAGCACAAATAACTGTAATATTCGGCTTCACTACTTCGTCATTGATGGCTTTGACAGCTTTCGCTATACGCCATTGGGCCCGCTCTTCGTCGACCACAACATACTGTTGACTGAGAAAAGCAGTGCCCCAGAGATGGGTATTAGTCAAAGTTCCCGAGGATTGGTTGAACACAACGCTCCAGACATCCGCATCATTGTCCAAGGTGTATAGACCGTCCTCGTATTTTTGCTGATGCACGAAGAGCTCTGACGCAGGGACTGTCGCTCTGTGACCATTTGTGAAGGTAACGCTGAGGTTTCCTTTGGGAATTGCCGAGGGTGGATATACCGGTGCTCGAAGTGTGGTATTGTGAGTGCCGCCAGTGGCTGTAAGGAAACGAGAATAGATTGCTGGGGGAAGGTCGACCTGCATGGTGAAAGGCTCGAGCTGGATACGTGTACGTGGGTCACCATTGTCCTCGATCAATGGGGAGGAAGTGTTGTCGCCATCCCACGCAAGAGTCTGAATCTCAAGACAGAAAGCGCAGTCGTCGGCGGGTATCTGCCCTTCGTAGAATTGTCCAGCTACGCGAGCCTGGTCGTAGCCGCCGACAACAAGAAGACCATTGTCGGGGTTCTCAGGAGCAGTAGAACCAACGTAGAGGCCAAAAGCTTTGGATGGGACGTCATCGTTGGCGAAGATCGTACGCAGAAACGAGCTGTTGGGGTGAAGGGGGAAGCCACCGGAGAACCCTGCAGATGTCAGCTTCGTCACATGGATGGAGGCAGCAGTCTCACCATATCCAGGAGAGTTCAACGCCATAGGCATGTTGTCCGTGCTTCCATTGGCTCCGAAGCGGACAGTGTCATGGAAGAAGACGTTGTGCGCGGCATCCTGATTACCCGGATCAGTGCCGTTCCATTGCTCCTGAGTGTCTCGAACAAACGTCGAACTTGCTGAGCTGTCGAAGACACCGCCTCTTAGCGCAATGCAGGTCGAATTGCCTTTCTCGCAGTCTGCCGAGTTGGACACATAGAAATCTCGAACACTGAAGGATGGCGCAAGAGATAGGATCTGCTGTGGCGTGCCAACGCCGACTTCGATTCCCCAGAAGGATCCCCTTGCATCGTCGGATATGGTTACGTTGCGGATTGGTAGTTGTAACGGGCCAGCACCATTCGGGCAAGACATGTCAGCGCGGTGGGTTGGTCGCTGCGATTTAGCAATCGATAGTGGTCAATTTCTAGCCAGGAAACTGTTGATACACAGGGTTATACATAACGCCGCAGTGAATGTTGCGGAGCTTCGGACGTTGTGCTGATTTCTCTCTATTTAACGCAACAAGGCACTCTCTGCGCGGGACCCTGTCTCAGTTCGTGATTCAGTCTCTCCTTTAGTTGTCGAGGAGGAGAAGGCAGGAGCTTGTTCTGGTCGATAAGATCTAAGTACTTACGAAGCCTTGCCTGTAAAAGAACTGGACTAGTACCAGGCAGGTCCGAGCTGTAGTTCACACGCACCCTGAAATCTCAAGAACTTCTCAAAGTCGCCGAGCGGTTCTCAAGGTTCTTTCGCTTGTGGTAGACCCATGTTACAAGTAATCTGGCGCACGGAGGGGGGTCCTGCGCCAAGATTGTCTTTTTGCGTTATCGTGCTTCGATGGGTCTAAGCAGGTCCGTCCGCAAATATCATCGTAATTCCTATCCAAGTTGCCCTTCTGATCCTCGGGGAAGAGAACGTTGAGTGTACGGCGGCCACGCAGAGATGAGAAACTCGCAAAAGTTCATGGCCTCGAACCCCAAAACACCTGCTAATGGTAGCAAGGTCTCGTATATCCATCTCAGGTGGCCCGTGGAAACGCTGAACCGATCTCCGAGATCATTGGCCGTCCAATCAGATTGCGTATTGCGTTCCTTAGCTTACGAGACTAGGCCAGGCAACGCTGGGGCCCCAGTCGAACCGCCGCTTCGAATGGTCGATCTCTTCCCTGACATATGGCCAACGAACATCGAGTATCATCGATGTTGACACTCTACAGTGCGTGGGTGAGGAGTTAATCACATAAGTAGTTAGTGTTCAGGTCCTTTCTCCTTCAATGCCAGTCTATGACTTTACCTTATTGCGATCAACACAAGAACTTATTAACCAAGCAGTGAATTACGCCCCAAGAACCGACAAGGGGCAGGTTAGTCAGTCTCGCTCCAGCATGAGACGCCGAGCTCGTCGAAAGTCTGGATCATAAGCCCTGTACGCCGATGGCTAGTGTTGTTCTGGGCGTGCTCTGCTGTTGTTGCATTTGAAGAAGGCAATTTCTCCCTTGACGGCGGTCGTCGTACATCTTTTGACGTGCTTGTCGGTCTCAAGTCTTCTGGTCTACACTGTATTCACGCTCATGGATCTGCTCGAGATCGATTGCCTTGCAATACATCTTCCACGGCATTCCAGGTCGGAATTGATGTTCCCACCGAATCGAGAGTCCTCGAAAAAGCTCGTGCAGCCTGGATCGTTGTTGCTCGCATGCAGAATAGGTTGCCTGCCTGTCGACCGTTAAAATGACATTTTGGTAGAAGCCGCCATCCGTGTTCGCATTGCGATAATCGGCGTCTCGTATGCGTTTATTAATTGAACAACTGCGTGCAGATCGTACCAGAACCGTTCCATGGTAGTGACCGGTCGGGTCGACTTACTGTCCACTTGTAGGAGACGCCTCGCGACAACGATCGCACGGGCTTCTGGACAAGATCTCCCGTTGCCGTGGCAGGTACGGTTCAAAGTTACGCTCGTCACGAAGCCGTGCTTGCTGCGCCTGCCGTAGAGCCGCAGTAGTGTCCCTCGCTTCTTGCTCACCCCACGTCAAAGCGCCAAAGAATACAGTGCTCGTGCACCGATCAACAAAGAAGGGCAGAAAAGCAACGAAGTGGGCGCCTGCTTGAGGCGCACGATTGAGTGTGAGGTCTTGGCAGTTGACCCCACCTCAGTTCCGCGTCACATATATAACCACGAAACTCCATCCAAAACGATTGTCATCACGTCGTGACTCGGTCATATGCATTCATCGTCAGCGGTCTCCACTAAGCCATGTGTGGCTGCTTATCTACAACTGACGGCAATGAGGGAGCGACCTGGCCTTCTTCCTCACGTACAGCTGAGCCAACCAGACCGCAAGCAACCTCACAGGTAGTCTGCCAAATCCTTCACTTCCACTGATCTGGATCAAGCACATACCGCCTTTCTACACGATGTTCGTTCTGATCTTCCTCGAACAACAATGTATACGCTCCTTTGGAGAAGTTGCGGACATCAGCCTCGTAGAATGTGTCCGTCTCGGGATACATTGCGTACACCCGCGATCCCACAGGAAATATCGGACCTGTCGCCTGTGCTACAGACGGAATGGCTGCGAGGTGACGGGCTGGAGTCTTGTGCCGGGTCACTTCCTCTTTATCAGGGTCACGCAGATCGTAGGCGTAGCCGCTGTTCGTGGTCATTAGCAACATGAGCCTGACAGGATGGAATATGCTTACCCTTTCTTGTCCTGCAAGATCTTCTTAATGACCTGATGTTGCCCAGCACCTTCGACGATGATACCCTTCTCATCCTTCTCCCCAGGCTGTATTCTGTAGAAGACATCAGTGCCAACAGACAAGGGACCAGTCTTGTCTGCCTTTGGCTCCGGAACGTCCTCCTTGACTGATGTGACCCGATTCTGACTAGCCACACTAGAACTTCGCTGCGAGTTGCCCTTGATACGCTTGAGAACGTCCCCACGGCTGTCGACTGGCGTTGATGGCGAATCGATAATATCGGACTCGAGAATCTGCTTGTTGTTCTTGCGTGATTTGCCTGTACCATTCCTAGGTGCGGGCTCTTCTGAAGACTTTATGGCAGCCAAAATGCCCAAGCTGTTGATGGGGTCGTTGTCTTCGAGGACCTTCTTCTCTGCTTCGGCATTCCGCATCTGATCCCGATATAACTTGTCGAGCCTTTCATGTTGCTCCTGAGTTCCATCTAGCTCGTGTTAGCTCGCAGCGTGCACGTGGTCTGGTACCCTCACGTTTGGTGCCCTTCGCTTCGCCAGTAGCCTTGATCTCTAATTCCAGCTCTATGATGGCTTGGCCAGTCTTGTCGGAGGCGTCGCTGTACTCCTTGGCTTTCCGTATCGCTTCGATGGCTCGACTGAGCAGATCTGCCTCCACATCGTTCTCTTTGGCTGCATCACGTCCTGTCAGGCCTCGTGCGTTCCTAGGGCGACCAGACATGGCGAGGTCTGGGGCTCATCTGCACAATTGGAACGGAAACGTGCTGTGTCAAGATTCGCCGTGCTTCGAGGGGCCCTCCAAGTCGCCCTCAACGCATCCAGAGGCTGCTCGCTCGTCTGCTTCCGACTCAATTTCCAGTCCTTTGTCGTGTCGTTTTGGTTCCAGTCACCTCTGCTTCCAATGTGGCCCTTGTATTGCCGTTGAAGTCCTTCCCTTAGTTTTGTTGCGAGACGGGGCTTGGCTGATCTATACGTACACAGAGCCCTGCTCAATTAGCGGATGCGCCGCGAAAGCCTGTATGGCACTTAGGTAGTCCACTCAACGATGGTTGGTACCGACGAAAGGCAGACCCAGCAGTCAGGCCGGCTTAGCTAATTTCTGAGTCAGCCAGCTCTATGATTCGAGGGATCGAGGGGTACCACCAACGTCACTGCAATATCCGAAAATAATTATAGCGATGGTGTACACACCATATTGACCATCCCGTCATTCGAAAATCCATAGAAGCCGCCGGAGAGCCTCTGAGCGCAATTCGTCCTTACATT
The DNA here is from genome assembly GCF_001299255.1 of Cyphellophora attinorum. NCBI lineage: Eukaryota > Fungi > Ascomycota > Eurotiomycetes > Chaetothyriales > Cyphellophoraceae > Cyphellophora > Cyphellophora attinorum. The sequence continues at coordinate 66,459 of NW_017253280.1, forward strand.
TATTCCTGACACCAGTCTCGATATTTAATAACAGCGTGCTCGATCATCGGTACAATGCAGGTGCCATTGTTGCGGCTTCAGTGTGGTACGGTGAATAATGCCCTGTTACATTATACATATACTGACGAGCCACAGGCTGCAACAGCTACGACTGGGGTACGTCAGACGAAGGAGTGCTAGATTAATGACGCTGACCTGGTACAGGAAAGGTTGGAGAAGACTCTGCTGCCGCCAAATATGCCTCCGCTACCCCTTCGGAAGGCTTCTCGATACAAGAGGACAAACCCTACGCAGAGGTAATCACGCCGTGGTCCTCCTCAATCCGATCTAACAGACATATCAGCTATGGATGGGCACGCACCCATCCCTCCCCTCCAAAGACCTGACCACCGGCCGCTCACTCCTCGACCTCGTCGGCGACAACCAATCCCTCATGGGCTCCGACATAACCAGCAAATACAACTCCAAACTCCCCTTCCTCTTCAAAGTCCTGTCAATCAACAAAGCCCTCTCGATTCAAGCCCACCCCAACAAGAAGCTGGCCGAGAAACTTCACGCCCAAGACCCCAAGAACTACCCCGATGACAATCACAAGCCCGAAATGACCATCGCCATCACCCCCTTTGAAGGCCTCTGCGGCTTCCGGCCGCTCCAACAAATCTCCGGATTCCTCGCCACCGTCCCGCCTCTTCGAGAATTGGTCGGCGACGACAACGCCAAAGGCCTCGAGCGCGCCGCCTCATCCTGTGAGCCCGCCAAACCCGCCCTCCGCGCCGCCTTCACCGCCCTGATGAAGAACTCCAAGGACACCATAACCGCCAAATCCAAGGACCTGCTCTCGCTTGCCGAAGGCAACAAACTCAACCCTCCCGAACTCAACGAACTAGTCACCCGCTGCAACACCCAATTCCCCCACGACATCGGCCTCTTCGTCCTCTTCTTCCTCAACTACGTCAAGCTCTCCCCCGGCCAAGCAATGTACCTCAAAGCCGACGACATCCACGCCTACATCTCCGGCGACATCATCGAGTGCATGGCCTCCTCCGACAATGTCATCCGCGCCGGCTTCACACCCAAATTCCAGGACGTCAATACCCTCACCGAGATCCTGACCTATGACCACGAACCCGCTGAGAAGCAGTATTTGCAGCCGGTGGACTATCCGTATGTAAAGCTGGATCGGGCGGCGTATTCAAGCAATTCGGAGATTTTGCTGTATGACCCGCCGATCGAGGAGTTTTCGGTCGTGCGCACCGTGCTCAAAGCTAAGGATGCTAAGGCCACATTCGAGGGTCTTGCGGGACCAAGTATCGTCATCTGTACGAGCGGCTCCGGCAAAATCAGTGTTGGGCCGAAGGAAGAAGAGATCAAGGAGGGGTTTGTCTACTTCGTAGGCGCGACTGCTGAGCTGGTGCTGCAAAGTGGGAGTGAGGAGATGGTCACCTTCAGGGCCTTCTGCGAGATCGATGGGCATCAGAACGGTACTAACGGGGCGTGACTGTCCGATGGTCTCGGCAAGGGCAGACTGTGAGCCATTGGCTACACCGATGCCTGATCCGGCGGATACGGTTTATGGCACATCTCGTGCTCAAGGCTTGAGGCACAACTCGCAGCAGCACATCATGCAGAGCAGGGCAGTGATGGTATAGCTCTAGGACAAAGACGCAGCAAACACGGCTTCAACTACAAGCGCAAAAATAGATCTCAGTACCCAGCCTGCAGCTCTAGAGCAAGTGTGATTCTCACAGCAAGAACTTCTTCGTTAAGAAACTCGATCACTGCACTTTCTTGCTGGAATTTACTTTTGCTATGTGCCCTGGCTTTCCCGAACAGATACTTCGATGAACGCCAACATGCAGCAGCAGTAGCCCTCAATGCCATTCCCAGCCTGGCTAATCGCCTGCGGCGCACATCTCGCTCTTGCTCGCCTCTTCCGAAGGGAGCGCCTGCGGCGCGACTAGGGAATTGCTCGCTGCGCTCGCCTAGCCGGTGGGGAGGTCGTGGCGCGCTTCGCGGCCACTGACGTCCCCCATCTAAGTCATAGGCAACCTCGCCCCCCTCGGCCTCTGCCCGACCGCGCCCCTATCCCTCACATTACTCCTACTACCCACTCCCAACCGATGCACCAAACCCCTCTTCTCCCACACCCCGCTCTGCCCCTGCACGACCGCCACAACTTCCTTCGCCACCCTCTCCCACAACGCCACCTCTGACCTCTTCTTACTGCTCTCCAAAATCCACTTTATCGCCGTCCTCCGCCTCTGCTTGACGCGCAAGGGGATGGGGATAGGGAGGTTCTGCCCGCCACCCAGGATCCCGGCGCGTTGTTGGATCTTGATGAGGGGTGCGACGGAGTCGATGGCTGACGTGAGGAGGGGCCGGGGGATGGAGGGCCGGGTTATGCGGGTTGTGCTGATTGCATTGTCGGAGAGGAGGGGGCGGTTGGCTGCGCCGGTGGCGGAGGTGGTGGTGGAGGTGGCGAGTGGGGATGTGCGGAGGTGGTCTAGGATTAGAGACATGTTCTGCGACGAAGTGTGTCAGCTGCTGTGTCTCAGGGCCGGGGTTGGTGTTGTCTGGCGGCTGAATTGAAAATCTGATTGGACGTGTGGGAGCAGGGCATCAGTGAGGAGTACTAACATACCTTCTGCGCCCTCGCGAGCTTCCCATCGCGCATGATCATCTTGGTGAACTGATCCACCACAGGATCGTATCTCCTCCGCAAGTGGTTCGTAATGGGGAAGTTCTCCGTGTCCGGCAGAGGAAATTTATGCCCGGGACCAGCATCAGGATATTGAAGCCCAACAGCGCGCGTCTCTTCAAACTTGGCTGGAGTTGTGAATGCCTGGATCATGGCCTGCCGATCCGCAGCTGCAGAAGAGGCAGAGGACTCGGTCTGCTCAGTTTGAAGCCTCCTCGCAGTGGTCGAGTACGCTCTGGTCTGCGTGCGCCTCGCAGCCGTCGAGTATGACCGTGCCTGCCCCTTGCCCAAATCCTTCTTCAAAACCTCCGGGGCGTTCTTCTGCGCATCCTTATCCCGTTTCAGTATATCCTGGATCGGGCTCCCATGGTCCTCAGCTTGAGGCGACGCCGGCTCCCCCATAATCTTATCCATTGCGGCCTGCTCCTCCGTCACATGCGGCAGCTGCGACTCGTTTGCGCCGTGAGGCGTCTCAGCGGCTTTCTCTTGCATGCGACCTAGGCCTGGGCCTTCTGCTTTCTCGGCATCGCTCTTGGAGGACTGTGCTCTTGCTGCGACTGGGAGGAGTTTCCGTGGTATGGTCTGGGACGTTGCTGTGCGGATTGGGAGGCGGAGGGGAAGACGTGGCGGCATCTTGGACCAGAGCAAGGAGGTAGATTGGAGTGAGAAGGTGGAAGTGCGATCGAGGGAAGGAAAGGTCGCTGGTGTTGGATGTGAGGTGGTCTACCCCGAACTTTATGAATCGTCAGGATTTCGAGCATGTCTCCACATTCGGAAATGCCAAGGCCGGGCATCGGTGCTGCAGTTACATGTACATTACGATGTAGTAGATCTCGGTCTTCTTGAAGCTGTGTGTAGATGCATTGACATGTACATATGTCACTCAGCTCATCATGGTGCTTGCAACAAGCTCGATGGGTGAAGAATGGCATGTTTTGTATTCGTACACAAAGATACACGCATTTGCTGCCGTAGTCCAAAACGCTGACTGGACGCCAACTCAAATCTCTGATGTGCTTGCACAGCGAGGGTATCTCAACAAGTGCTGCCCCTTCTGCCTTTCATCTTTGCGTTTCCCCACGGCTTTTCATCCCTTACAGATCACCACCTCGGTATCTCAGCTTGTAGTCCCCAAGATAGATGCCTCTTTCTGACGTCCGGAAAGCGCCCAATACTTCCTCGCATTGGTGACTCACCCGTGCTCTCCAATTGAGGCGGACCTCATTCGAGATGTCGCTCTCTTCCCGTCTTCCTCACCCCTCTGAACACTAGGAAAACGATTTTCTCAATATTGGCGGGCCCCCAACGAAGGACCGGCCACCCTGCATATTTGTTGGATCCCGTCGTCTCATGATCCGCCGAGAAGAGCACTCAGACCACCCAAACTCTTGCCACCACTTCCAGGAGGCGCCGCGTCGTCCGGCAAGACCCAGAAAGCCAGAGCAATGATGATGTACATTCCCAAGCACAGCAGTCCCTCCAGCCAATTACTCTTGCCATCCTGGATGAGCAAGACAACAACCAAGCTAGCCAAGAAGAAGCTGACTGTCTCGAACGTCTCGAAATGCAGAGTCATAGGCCTGTCCATAGCCCACCCCAGCACGACCAGGAACGGCGTAACGAAGAGGGCGATCTGCAAGCTCGAACCAATGGCGACGCCAATAGCGAGATCCATCTTGTTCTTGTAGGCGACAATCACCGCAGTGACGTGTTCGGCGGCGTTGCCGACGATGGGGATGAGAATAAGACCGATGAAGGTCTTGCTGATGTGCGCTTCCTCGACGATGGCGTCGATGCTGTCGACTAGGTATTCGGCGCAAATGGCGACTCCGACGGTGATGACCACGAGGACGGCTCCAGCGGCCCATGGGCCTAGTAATGTAGCGCCTTCCTCCTCGCCGTCTTGCGCTTCGGCGTCGTCGAAGAGGTCGGCGTGCGACTTGAGCTGGAAGTAGAGGTAGGAAACGTAGATGAAGAGCAGGATGATGGCCGTGCCGCGGGACAGGACCATGATGTTGTCCTCCTGTGTTTGGTTGTCCTTGTTCGCCATGACAGCATAGAGCGTTGCTGGGATAATCAGAGATGCCGTGGCGACTGTCATAAGAGATGACATGGTTGACGCGACTGTGCTATTGAACGATTGCTCTTTGTATTTGATGCCGCCGGCTAGGAAGCAGCAGCCGAGGACGAGGAGGATATTGGACAGAATACTGCCCAGCATGCTGGCTTGGACGATTCGGATTTCGTTGTTGCGCAGAGCAATAATGGAGACCTGCAGGTGTGTTAGCTGGACCTCTCGTGCTGTGAGCTGATTCACTTACAATAAGCTCAACTGCATTGCCAAAAGTAGCGTTGAGAAGGCCTCCTATTGTCTGGCCCAGTGGGACCGCGAGCTCTTCAGTCGCAAAGGCCAGCAGCGAAGCCAATGGGATAATAGCCACGAAGTTCAAGGTGAATTGGAGTACTGGCGACCAGTCCAGCACACCAGCGATAATGCCGAGCGGTACAAAGACCAGCAGGACGTTGACGTAATTTGTCTTCAATATTTCCCATGTTGTATGCGCAACGAGCGACGGGTATCGGATGGCAGGGTTCTCGTGTTTGTAGTATGGTGTGCCCGAGTCTGTGGTGCCGATGCGACCAAGCAGATGAGAGCGCTCGTTCGGCTCGGCGGTGCCGTTGCCGCCCTGCGCTCCGTTACTCATGTCGCGATGGTGTCCGCTGCTACTGCTGCCTTGACGGAGGAAGTTCTGACGGATCGAGCTTGCAGCTACATTGTTAGACACAGCCATGGTTAGTAAAGCTCATCTGAAATGGGGCGCAATGGACCTGGCGCTCTGACGACAGCACTGAAAAGAAAAAGATCGGAGCTCGACGAACGAGGTTGGGGAAATCTCACACATGGAGTGTCCTCTTCAAAAAGCCGAGAGGGGCAGTGCTCTTGTGATTCCGTACAGGACAGGGCAAGGTGGCTCTTGTCCACTGGGCGCCAAGTAATGAAGCGCTGGTCGATGAAAATGCTTGACGCTGTAGTCAAATTACCCGGAAGGTCCAAGGTAACTTCTGACCAGCTGACCACCAGAAAATATCTGGTCGAACGGTGGTGGTGGAGAGGATGCTAAGTGCGAGCTCGCCGATGAAACGAATATCAGTACGAAATCTCGAGGTGGCTGAGAGGATGGCGCTTTCGCGTAGCTAGCTGTGCCTGAAGCCAATGAATTTCCAAGTCAGCACTCTAGTGACGGGTGATAAATGATACCAAGCTTGCGGGTGCTTCAGAGCTCGAGTGAAGCGTGAAAGAGAGGTCTTCGGGTGCTTGGATTTGCTCGAGGTGGGCAATCGCAGCAATGCGGTCCCCAGCGGATATGATGCAAGCGGCGGAGCAGAGTGCTTATTCACGCCTTCCGCCAATGACGCCTGAAGGTCAAAATGCTGCGCCTCAAAGCCAAGCAATTAGTGCATTTCGGCAAGCGTCAAGAACTTGAAACTTAGATCGATCCCGCACATCAAATTCACGAGCATCGTCATCGTTGTGTTACTCACGTTGGCCAACACTCATTTGACAGTGTTTTGTGAGCGGGGCTGTACACGAAATGGACGACGAGGACGACGACGACGTCGGCAGAAAGTACGTTGTCTTTGCGAAGTGGCTCGAGCTAGGTTGAGCTGTCGTCGACGAGCGCGAGCGCTGACGCTGGCGACGTTGCACGAAGCATTTATATTCACTCCGTTCTTTCCGATACTTCTCCCTACGCACAAGGCCATATGTATGCTCCAGGTGCACTTCGACTGTATCGCACGCTAGAACACATTGCAGCATTGCTGACCGAAGCCTTACAGTGTCATTTCTCATCAACGTGATGGTTATCTTCTCCAGCGTGATTGCTGCCACAACGAATCACTGCAGAACAACACAATCCCTCGGCCAACACCGCTTGTACAGACTCACGCCAACACCGTCCATCGGATTGATCTTCCCATCAAAGGTGGCCTTGAAATACCCATGCGTGCCTAACGCCTCCTTGATGAACCCCTGTCGTCCCCTCTTTGTCCATAATGGCAGCGCTTGAACCACTCTACGTCTTCTCGGTTGAAGAACATGTATCTTATTGTGACCAGCTTCTTGTGGATCTTGAAAGGGTGGCCGGTCAGGATGACGCGCTTCGCAATTACACGACTTGTCGAGGGTGGGAGAGTGGTTGCGCTGCCGATCAATTCCAGTTCCTCGGGAGGTGTGCTGCTTGAGATAGGAGTGCTGCCGTCGCGGTGACGAAACACGAGGCCAGGCACGGCTCCCCATGTGACCGGTCCGACAAAGGTCGCCGTTGCAGTCGTACCTGGATGAAGGAATCGCATGAATTTGTGGACGTCATTAGGCGTGTTACCGCTCGCAGAGAAGACTGGGTTGATGATGAGTCGCCGATGGCCGATCTGGACCAAGAGCGGGTCCTTGCTGCGTACAGGCGCCGTAGCGCTGCTGGCAAGTGTCATGGACAGGTTGATGGCGGAATGCTTGTGCTCGTGGCGGAGGAGAGAGAAGAGAGACGTTGGCGGAGAGTCGAACTGTGACACATTGAGAAGGGTGATCTCGACACGGCTTCCAGCTGGGATTGGACCAGTGAGTGCTTCCTTCTTTGCAGTATTGGTTGACTTCTTGTGGTCGGCGATATGCAGTAGCCGTGAAAACGTGTCGGGCTCATGTGCCTTGTCTTCCGCGGTATTCCACTCACTGTCACGCAGCGACTTGAGACCTCGATACTTTGCGAGACGTTCTCGTGCAGACACGTTGGGATGTAGCTCGATCTCATCGGGGAACTCCAGATCTTCTTCGACTTCCTTCTTTCGAGAACGGTACTCGGACAGCTGTCGGGCCTCTTCCTCGTCGTCTGCGTCGACGTGCATCTCCGATTCTGGATATTCTGTGGGCGCAGCCTCGGTGGCGGCATCGGCTACGAATCCGTCTTCTGGTCTCAAAGGGGCTCCGGAGTCCATGTCGACATCGCCCTGTTCGTCCATGTCGTAATCGTCATCAGAATCACTGACATCCTCCAGATACCACGCTGATTGATAGTCTGACGTGCCTGTGGGCAGCTTCTTTGGCCGAGCCGGCATGTGTGAGTTGTCGTCTGAGAAGTAGTGATGATCGTCTAGTAGGACACCCTTCTTTTCTTCACTGCCATTCTCCATGTCCGCAGCATCCGTCATCTCAGCTTCTTCTGGAGCATACGCCTCGAGGCTGTCTTGTTGTTCAGATGGTCCCCACTCTGCGAGAGACTCCTCAACATTCATCTCATCGGCTTTGCGCTTCAGCTGTTTGGATGGAAGCTGCTGAACTGAGCCGATCCTTAGATCGCCATATCCCGATAAGTGGACGAGTCTGTCTGGGTTCAACGGCTTTCCTCTGACGATTCCCCTGATGACTGCATCCATATTCTTCCCATCTGCTGATGGTCTCCAGTCGTAGCCGTCCACAAGCATCCAACTTCGTTCATCTCGCCATTTGATACCCTTCGTGGAGGCGGTACACAGGGTTCTGATCAAGTTCGAGCAGTCGGACTCGCTATCCAGACTAGATAGCTTGTCTATTGACGGCAGATAATGTCCTAGATCCATTTTCAATTCCATCAAATGCCGTGATCGTTTCTGTGCGGGTACACTGCCGTTCAGGTTTTGCACGACTGCCGCAAAATTCGTGATACCTTGCCCTTCTATGGACTTGAGCAGCATGTCGACGCCCTCATCATACAGTTGATCCGGTCTTACAACGAACAATACCCAGTCCGCCAATTTGCATACGTCCATAGCATTGACAACATCGAATTTGGCGGGTAGGAACAGCAGATTGCGTCGAAATCTCTCGACTGTGAGATGTGTAGTGCCGTTAGACTGCGATTCAACAGACCCGCAACCGTGCGTCAGAGCCTTGATCGTCGCTTCGATGTCAACATCTGGTGCCAACGGCACGACAGCAACATGCTTGGGCGCACCACCAATGCCATGAAATATGCGCGATTCATCCTCTTGTCTCTCCTTGTGATTGTTGCGTAATTGCTTCGCTTGGTTCTTCCTGGCCAACTTCGACATTGTCTGTTGATATGGCGTGCGTCTCTTCCCTCTCTCTTCACTACCGGACGCAATTTTGCCCTTAGCGGCGTCCTTGAGCGCACCCTTAGAGGCGAATCTGGTCTTGAATGGCTTGTGGTCCGCTTTGGTTGTGCTCCGATGGTGATGCACTATCGGAGCCATCGTTTTCGCTCCTCCAATGTCGCCGCCCTTGATCCGGAAAGGCAGAGACATGTTCACGAGGAGGACGTCAGGGCTCTTGTGACAACTAGAAAAGTGATGGTGGGGTCAAGAATTTTTGGATTCTGCGGAGAAATAATTTTTGAGAATTTGGAGGCGCCTTCCTCGATGCCACCACCTTCCTTGACATCGGCAGCCATACTTCGAAACGATGGCAGAAGTCATGTCCCGGCCACGGGAGGCCGATATGGAAAGGCTGGTCGAAAACACTGACGGAAGAATGGCCATCCAGAACATCCCCAAACCTCAGCGGCGAGGTCCAACCGCCATCCTCTCGAAAGCCGACAAGGAGGACCAGAAGCGACTGGCTGAGGCGCGGAAGAAATACGGTCGAGGGCTGCCGGTGCGAGTCAGCCAGGTCAAGGACAAGAAACTACGAGCGAACCTCAAACGGATCGAAAGCAAGTACAAGGACGCTGCCCTTAACGCCAAAGACGCAGAGATACTATACGAGAACGAGGAGGGCTTCCTGCAACCAGAGAGCGAACTAGAAAAGACGTACAAAGTCAGCCAGAGCACCATCATCGATGCGGTGTCTACACAACAAGCAGCCAAGTCGGCCGAGTTCAAACTTGATATGGGACCGTACATATCGGACTACAATCGAAATGGCCGCAGTCTACTTCTCGCTGGGCGGAAAGGACATGTTGCAACGTGCGAGTGGCGTGATGGCAGACCTGGCTGCGAGTTGAACCTCAACGAGACCATACGTGACGCCAAATGGCTGCACAACGACCAGTACTTTGCAGTGGCTCAGAAGAAATACACATATATCTACGACCATCATGGCGTCGAGATCCACTGTTTGAAAAAGTACGTCGAGGCGAGTCATCTCGAATTTCTGCCGTACCACTTCCTGCTTGCTGGGATCGAGAACAGCGGATTTCTTCGATATACAGACACATCAACCGGGCAGATCGTGGCAGAGCACCCAACTCGAAAAGGTGCTCCAACATCAATGGCTCAGAATCCATGGAATGCAATTCTTCACGTCGGACATCAGAACGGGACGGTCTCGCTGTGGTCACCCAATTCGACATCCGCGTTGGTCAAAATGCAGACGAACTTTGGACCTATTCGATCTATTGGAATCGACCGATCTGGTCGATATATGCTGACAGGCGGGCAAGACTTGCGGCTGAAGTTGTGGGATATTCGTGCTTTGAAGGAAGTACATTCGTACAGCACACGGCAGCCTGCGAGCAGTATCTCCATCTCGGACCGCGGGCTGGCTGCAATCGGGGCTGGTACGGGCGTCACTGTCTGGAAGGATCTATTCACGACGCCACCATCAGCCGAACCAAACAAAGCTCAGTCACCCTACCTATCATGGGGCGAGCAGGGGCTGCCCATCTCCAGAGTCGACTTCTGCCCATTCGACGACATACTGGGCATCTCGCATGCCAAAGGCTTCTCCTCGGTCATTATCCCGGGAGCAGGCGAAGCCAACTATGATGCACTAGAAGCCAATCCATACGAGACCAAGAAACAGCGACAAGAGTCCGAAGTCAAGTCGCTGCTTAACAAGCTGCAGCCAGAAACTATCGCGTTGGATCCAAGTTTTATTGGATCCTTGGATACCAGATCTCATGAGCAGCGGATGAGAGAAAGGGACCTCGATACACCAGCAGCAGACCCGTTGGCCAAGCTAAAAGAGCGCAATCGCGGCCGGGGCAAGAACAGCGCGCTACGACGACATATGCGTAAGAAGGGCGGCAAGAATGTCATCGATGAGAAGCGCGTGAGGATGGAAGAGATGAAGCAGGAGAGGGTCGACGCGCGGAAAGCGAAGACGGAGCAAGAGAAGATGCAGCTCGGTCCGGCATTGTCGAGATTCGTCGGGGCTAAGCGTTAAGGATTCTGCGTGTAGAAATATCAGATGATTCGAGGATGTTAATGCTAAGTCGAAGTGGTGTGATAGCGAAGTGATTTGACGAGTGGTCTGATGGTCAATGCAGGCAGTGAACCTCAGAATGCGTGCTTAGATCAAGAGTGCTCTGATTGGTTGCGCGGAAAAGCGCCGTAGTTTGCCGAATGACTCTCCATTTCTGGTTCCGACCGACATCACGCATTGTCGGAACTGGCCTGCTTTATAATGCCTTACACTCCTAACTACTTCCTCGACACCGCTACTATTCACTCGCTACGTCTTCAGTATACTCACCCGGATGCACTGAACCGCTCTTCCATCTAACGACCTTCACAATGGCCACCCGCCAGCTCGTCCCCAACACAACGTCATCCGCCACCTTCTTCCGAGCCCTCGCCATAGCCTCTGTCGCACGAACATGTCCTCACACAGCCCGCACGTTCGCATCCTCGCGGCAACGTAGTCAGTCCTCTAAGCGAGAACTCTACACCGTGCCATCATATCAGCCGCACTCATTACCACAAGACTTCCCGCTCCCGCCACGAAACACAGAAGTACCATTAGAAACATCAATACCTGCGCCAGCACGGTCACCCGTGCGCAGTACCGAAGGACAAACCCCTACACAGCAGACAAGTCCGACTCGACAACAAACACCAGGGCAGACTACTACAGCCCCACTCCCTCAACAAAAGCAGTCAACCACCACACCACCTACAACAAAACCAAAACGAAAATCCACCCTCCGCCCCCGCAAAGCCGCCCTTAAAATTTCCCCCCACGCAATCACCCACCTCCGCAACCTCCTCGACCAGCCCAACCCGCAACTCATCCGCGTCGGCGTCAAGAACCGCGGCTGCAGCGGGCTCGCCTACCATCTCGAATTCGTGGACAAACCCGGCGCGTTCGACGAGGTGGTTGAGCAGGATGGAGTGAAGGTTCTGATCGATAGTAAAGCGCTATTTAGCATTATTGGGTCCGAGATGGATTGGTTGGAGGATCAGTTGAGTGCGAGATTCGTGTTTCGGAATCCGAACGTGACGGAGAGTTGTGGGTGTGGTGAGAGTTTTAGCGTGTCATAGGGCAGTACTGTCACAAACCTGTCAGTAAGCAAGCAAGCAAGCGATATTGTCATGGCTATATCTACATCTCAGTCCGCCGCAAAGGAATCGGGGTACTAGTTCGAAACATTGATTTGAAGAACCTCGCAACCATGAGCCCGAACGCTCCACGCTATATGCATACCCTACCGTGCGCGGTATACCCTTCTACCTCGTTTCTTCGTCAGCAGCGCGGAACTCGGATACCCTACATACTTTCTCACTAATCGTTGTTGTGTCGACCTTCGGGCGTTCGTTGCACGAATCAGACACTCTTGACGGCACTTTGATCCATGAACCTACTCGCCCCGTCAAGTAGCAGCAGATGCTATCCTGTCATGGCAAGTGCGGGCAACCTTCTTCGCGTGTGCTGGAAGTCAGATAGCGCTGAGGTGGAGGAAGAAGGAACGAAGAAGGTCGAGGGCAAGCCGCCTACTTATACCTCTCCAGCGCAAGCGAAAGTGGAGGCTAGCACAGATCAGTCACTCAACTGGATCGGCAAGACTCGGGCTGCTGCCTAGAGGCTTCACTTGAGAGCGCATGGAGACGGTATCCTTCACCGGAGACGGGCTGCACAGCTCGTGGAATTGACCCGTATTGAAAGTCCTAGTGACGGCAGACTTCCCACAATCACTCTGCGTCGTTCCCTTCAACAATTGCTACCTAGTATACGCCGCCTTCGTAGTCCACTACCCGCACGTCCTCAAATCTCGGCCCATTCTTCTTCACGAAAGCCTTGTGCGCCGGGTCATCATTCACATAGTAATCCCTATCTTCAGCGTTCTCGAAGATGACCACGAAGCCATGTGTAAGGCCTCCCTGGTAGACATCGTTAGTATTGATAGTAGAGAGGCAAAGGGCGGTGGAAACGGGGATATGTACCTGAGCGCCCTCGGGACTGTTGTCCTTTCCACCAGATGAGGAGACGATGTAGGGTGTGTTGTTGGTGGGGTGCATGCATGTGTGGCGGAGGCCGAGCATGTCATCGCAGAACTGTCCAGATTTGTCAGAATGCTGCTGCCACTGTATGGACCGTGAAGATGTGTCAGTGTACTTCTTTGACCTCTTCCGGCGACAGAGAGGACTTGAGTTTGAAAAGGACGACGTGCGTTATTGTCATGTCGGCGGCAAAGGAAGTGGTCACAGGGATGGGTGGGTGAATCGAAGGATGAATAGTCGTTGGCTTTCTACATAATCGTATTATTCCTCCATATATCCTCGACGCTGATCATTGTACAACATACCCAGCAGGGACATTCATGCATGAGGTATGTCATTGATGCAAAGAGCGGAAGTGCTTCCTCGTTGAGCTGTGCCGCAGCTTGCCCCTCCCCCACAGACGCGAGTCAGTATCTGTACCTTCTTGGTACCTACCTACCTGCCAGAGGTGAACTCCACGAGCCTGACTTTCAAATCTGAAGTCCTGCTCGAGCAATTACGATCCACGCAGGCAGGCCATCCATCTTCATCTGGTTGTCCACTGCTCCACGAGCGCAACACACCACATTGACTGGATCCCTGCCCCAGCATACGCTGCCCCCGCATCTCATTCACTGGATCTGGGATCGATCGTGTGCTGTTTTGGCGGAAGCCACGAGACCAAGCACAGCACGATAGACACGTCACTCTAGGTGCTTCCCGTACGAAGTCGAGGAGTCCCACCGTTGAGAACCAGCTTGTACCAACCATCCACAGACACCGTACACTTGGACACCTCGAGCCAACCGCTCGTCCCAATCTCAACACATGTCCGACGAAATGTCACACTCCCACGACCATTCTAACGGCGCCAGCCACGACCACAGCCACTCCACTCCAACGGACCACGGCCACACCCACGAACACTACACTAACGCCGGCTCGTACTTAAACCGCGAACAACCCCTACTGGCCTCTCGGGACTTCAGCCAGCGTGCCTTCACAATCGGCATTGGCGGCCCTGTGGGCAGTGGTAAGACCGCTCTATTGCTTGAGCTCTGCCTCGCGCTCAGGGATCAGTACAACATCGCCGTCGTCACAAACGACATCTTCACGCGTGAAGACGCTGAGTTCCTCACCAAACACGGCGCCCTAGCCCCAGAGCGCATTGTCGCAATCGAGACGGGCGGATGCCCCCACGCCGCCGTGCGCGAGGACATCAGCGCAAATCTCCTCGCGCTGGAAGGCCTACACGCCAAATTCAGCACTGAACTCCTCCTGATCGAGTCCGGTGGGGACAACCTCGCAGCAAACTACTCGCGCGAACTAGCGGATTTCATCATCTACGTCGTGGATGTCGCTGGAGGCGACAAAGTGCCCCGTAAAGGCGGCCCCGGCATAACCGGATCAGACCTCCTCGTGATCAACAAGTGCGATCTTGCAACTGCCGTAGGCGCAGACGTGGACTTGATGGAAAGGGAAGCCCTGAAGATCCGCGAGGGCGGGCCGGTGGTGCGGGCGGTGGTGAAGAATGGCGTAGGCGTGAAGGAGACGGTGGAGTTGGTGCTGGGGATGTGGAAGGGCACGAGGGGTTATGCGGATGCGAAGGCGCGGTGGGAGAAGGGTGGGGCGAGGGGGAGTGGTGAGAGTCCCGAGGTTGTGCGGTATAAAATGAATCCGATGCGGATGGGCTCATGAGGTTGATGTCGTGGCATGGCCATGATTGTATACCTTTGCTTGCACACCCAACGCACCCCCGCCGAGCACATAAAGCCTCTAGAGCCATAGCCAGCTCATCTTCGAATTTGCGAATTATGGAGCTTTGAATCCAATTCCGACCACACGCTGCCACATTCTCCCATCAGCGGCAATTATGCTCAGCTCGATCAGTACACAACCCTGAGCTGTAAATCGAAGCTCCCTGATGGTCCTGCACCTATATCCATGCCTCAGCACGCGCCGATGGCCACCCTGCCGATCTGTTCATCTCTGCTCGCCTGCCACCCGTAACGACATTCCCTCTGCCATCTACCGACAACTCGAAACATCGCCAACGAGTTTCAAGCTGCTCTAGAACTGACAAAGCGAGCGATCAACAGGATGAAGTTCAGAGGGGATAAAACACGAACTGCCTTGAGATCTACCCCACCCGGAATGCACCAGCCAATCGCAGGTGATATCAGACTTGGCAAGGGCGGAAATGAAACGAGAACTGTTCCGGACAACTAGCACCATCACATCCCCCATCCCGGCTCATCGATATCTCGAGATCTCCCTCGGGCGCTCCCGTAGATATCACCGCGTATGCCAACCACTCAACCTCTTTCGCAGGGTTCAGCACAGGCCAAGGCGCGACCATAAGCTCGCGCCCGTCCGTTGAAACAGCCGGCTAGACCCTTCCGCTAGCACAGTACAACGCGGTCTTTCCCTATTCTGCGTTTGCTCTCCTGGTATACCTGCATCGAGCCAGGATACTGCTTGGACGCTTCATTGGCCCTGAATGCAACCCAAGGAGATCAAGGCTGGTAAGGGGAATGGTGAGCTTACCTGACAGCGAGTAGCTGGCTAATATGCACTATGCACCTGAAAGGGATCGTGTTGTGGTATATAGTCGTGGTCAGCGCCACGAGCTATCGCCCCTTGCTGGATCTGACCGTGAGTTGATCTTGCAGTACCAAGAGGTGAAGTCTAGTGTTTGCCGTTCCTTTCTCAAAGTCATTCCTTTCGATCGCGCGCAGGTCGTGCACTCTTTGCATTACCACCACTCCTTTCTGCACGATAGTTGGACACACAGACTTCACCAGCAAAAGCGAACAGCAGCTTGCATTACTACGACTTACACGACATCGAAATCTTGACGACCAGCTTTCACGACATCGAGATGCGCTTCACAGCAATCACCGTCCTCACCTTCCTCCTCGCGACCGCCCCAGCCCTAGGCGACAGAGGCCAATTCGGCGGTCAGGGCGGAGGCCGAGGTCAAGCAGGACCTCCAGCCGCAATCGGGCAAGCACCACCAGCACCAGGTCAGGGCGGTCCCGCTGGTGGGCGTGGAGGGGCCGGCCGTTTCGGACGACCGAATGGTGGGAATGGGGGTGGTGGGCGTGGAGGTGGGGGTGCTCAGGGCCCGCCTACTACGCTGGCAACAGTGGCCGGGACTCCGCCGCCCGCTGCAACGGGAAATGCGGCTGCTGGAAATGCACCGCCACCTGCTGCGACAGGAAATGCAGCCGCGGGGAATGGAAATGGCAATGGTAACGGAAACGGAAACGGCAACGGAAATGGCAATGGCGGCGGAGGAGGCGGAGGCGCGATCGACACATCTCTGATCCCACCATACGGCATACAGCAAGGTGTCAAGGCCAACGATGGCACAGCCAACTGCGTCGGGGTTGGCGGCAAGGGCATCCCGTGTGACTGCCCGCCGGCCATCGACAAACTTGCTACCGCCATCCAAGCCCAGGTAGCTGGCGGCGCGCAGTTCCCAACAGGTATGTCGTCCCGGAGACTAGCATGGCCAGACAGGCTGTTGCATGAATATGAGATTTCAAGCGCACGGGCTGACAAGCACGGATAGGGAACTCGGTCCAAGATCAACTTGATCGTCTAAACACAGCGATTGTCGCGCTGCAGAACGTGAATGGTGGCCCAGGGAGTGGTGTTGGCTGTCCCGCGGTCTCGACTACATGGGTCGCTCTCAGGACGCAGCTGTCATCGCAGCTGTGAAACTTTGCTGTGGTCCAGACGGAATCCTCACACGGGCTCGATTTCGGGTCCAGCGGCGGTCGCGAATCCAACGGATCTCACCTCAGGACTGGGGGGTTGGTCTCGAACAGCAGAGACCATAGCTTTGCGATGCACAGTACATAGCACTTGCCACCCTTCTTACGATTCGAAATGAAAATCAATTCATCATTTGTGCTACTAGGAGTTTCTGTCATTCTCCGGTGGACGTCGATCACTGCGACATTCGTGCCGTACTTCACAATCCTGTTCGGACCCAGACTCTATGCGAGCTCGGACTGTTGTTTGTGAATGACGCCCCAGACCATGGTCGAAGGATGACATGAAGAGGCTCTGCCTTGTACATCGTGATCGCTCTCGAATTGAAATCTTGAGCTGTACTGCACTTCCAACGCTTGTCACCGCAGGACTGCGTACTGTGCGAGTCGCTTGCGAGCCAAAGCCATGGCCCAGGGACGGCAGAGCTCGACTTACTACTCGTGTAGCAGTCCACTGGCCTGTCAACAGTCTCCAGAACCCTGGCCGAGGCCCTGGACTGATCGACCGAGGGATATACTCTAGATGGGGAGTCAGTGAACTAGTGGTAAATGATGTATCAGTCAGTAACCACATGGGCCGGAGATGCCACCTGCGCCATCACTAAGGCCCGAGACCTCGCAACGCGAACACGACGATCACAAACATCAAGAGAAGTCGCAGTCGCAGGCTAAAACGCCATGTCGGTGAAAGCTAATCAGAGCAGCAAATTCGCATCCTTCGCTGTTGGGTTGCTGCCGAAAGTATGAAGCACGCTGCCCGGAGTTTAAGAGGAATTGCGAAAGCCCGGGACATCCAGGCGCGGGCCACTGGGGACATTCACTCTGCTCGATCCAACAGAAGCAGTTCACCATCCGTGATCTTGTTGATAACTTGCTGTGCTACGATATTTGTTCTAATGAACGTCGTAGCGTCTATCTACCCGGCTCTCTCGGAGCGCAGAAACCTTCCCGTTTACTACACACCATGCTGTCTCGGTCTCTCCATCGTCCCATTTTTAACAGAAAACCATCGTCTCGCCTCGTTCTTCACGTGGCCCCTGTTGCTCTACTTATGCGCCAGCTGGCCATGCTTCACCACCGGTGATCCATCGACAGATTACTACAATAACAGTCACTTCATCGCCATTCCGCTGTGGTACATCGACTTCGTTCTCCTAACGCCCAGAGACGGCAAAGATGCCCCTGCATTCACTGGACGAAAACTCGCAGACGATGAGCTTAGGGATGACGCGAGTGTTGTTGCCGCCCATGGCCAAAGCTGGAAAGATCTCTTGACGTTCTGGGAGCGAGTTAAGTGGTCTATCAGGCTGATGCTGCCTGCGCAAAGGGGCATCGGATGGAATTGGCAGGTTAAAAATGTCCCCACGGATCCGTATGCAAGATTATCATGTTGGCAGTACGTGCGCTGCCAATTGCGGTGGGTGGTATTCTATTATGTTCAATCTGTGGCAGCGTTGTTTATACTGGGCATGGGATGCGTCTTCAGAGCGGAACGTAGATCAGACGAGCTGCTTATGGCAGTTGCTGCAGATGCTATCGTGGGATGGTCGGGTGCCGTTTGGGTATGGGACAGATTGAATTGTGCGTATCTCTTAGCTGCTGCTCTGGGTGTTGCGACAGGCGTGACGGAGCCATGGGAGTGGCCACCCCTCATGGGGCCGTTGAAAGACGCATGGAGCGTGAGGCAGATGTGGAGGTATGTGCATTGAAGCTTGCATAGTCAAGTATCGATTTCCAGAAATGTGCTGACATACAATTGCGAAGTGCAACATATCACCAGGCATGCCGCAGGGTGAGTAGATTCCAAGGTTTGCGTCTTACAAGACGGTCGTGCTGACGAAACATCTAGCTGCTTTCCCGGCCGCCAAAACAGCTTGCTTCCTTTCTAGGTCTACGTAATGGTAGTCTGGCGTCCGGCTACAGCCAACTGTTCATTTCGTTCGGGATAAGTTGTCTTTTCCACCAGGCCCAGATGTTTAATGTTACTCGTCGCGACATGGGCGAACTGGCGTTCTTCATGTCGCAGCCTGTGGCTATTGTGGCGGAGGATCTTGTGCGCTGGGCTTGGAAGAAAAGTGGCATCTCTGGGAAGAACTTACATTTCGAGAGAGCGGTTGGATATGGTTGGACGTTCGTCTGGTTTTCATCCAGCTTGCACTTATATATTAGTGGACTTGTGGAGGCGCGCGTCATTAAAGACTGGCTGCTTGGATACAAGCCTTTGGGGACAGGTGCTGATGTCGGCCAGCAGCTGTTGATGTGGTTAAGGGACTTACCGAAGAATGCAGGCAAGTGATACACCTGAATGTATCAGTCAGCAGCACAAGACCGAAGATCCCGCTTGCGCATGGAAAGGGACAAGACCTCGCAAGGCAACCACGTCGATCTTAGCCTTGGAGGGAAGCCACAGGCTGAAATGGTGGACGACCATGCCCTCATAGCGACACATAGTTGGCAGTGCGTTGACCTCCTTCGCGATAGTCGGCACGGGCTGTCACTGACATCGCCCGGTCAGCGTGCTTCATCATCCGGCTTCTGGGCACGTCCAACGGCCGGTGCAGGAGTGTCCCAGGAAAGCTCTTTGCAAGCGAGCAGTTGACCATGATTGTTGTTTGAGTATATGCGCGGATTTCTGCGGTGTTCGCAACTTGGCCACAAAGATCGTCGACGACTAGCAGTAGCGTCTCTTTAGCATCCTGCCGGCGATGGCTAGAGCGCTGTCGGGCTATAGCGACGTGAGTGGCTAAGAAACGTATAGTAGCGCAAGTAATCAGCAACATGACTTGTGCCTGCCACTGTTGTTGTGAATGAGGGGTACTAGGTATTCTCACTTTCTGCCGAGGAACATTCCGAGCTTCGTCTCATGGCGGGGTACCTTGCAACGATGCCGTTCTGCAGAAACATACGATCGACCATGTCGGCTATGGCAGTGACCAGGTTGTTGTTTCTGTAGACCAATCTACCGCGGAATGCTTGTGCAGTTCGCAAGCTTGTTAGTCAGAGCCCGCTCGTGCTGACTTACTCGAGGCGAGTTGTAGGTCAGCAATGCAAGTCGAGAATGACTCGGCCCAAGACCACTCGTGGTCCACAAGCCCTCAGCGTGAACCAGTCATGTGTGTGTGCGCTGCTGCCTGATGTGAACTAGTGGTTACAACTGGCAAACGTTCGACTGTATATGCTTCGAAAAGGACGCCCGCGTGGTATGATAGAAGCCAATTGCACCGAAGTTGAGGTACACCGGTCTTCGTCTCACCAATCGAAGTTCTTCGTTAGCAAGCGGAAGTCTGCTCGTTCAAAGCATGCGTGTTGAATGCAGAGAGGTCAAGCCTCGCGTCAACTTGGAAAGCTTGAGTGGCATTGGGCGTGCTCGTTCGCTCGGGGCATAATACGGTCCCGAATTTTGGGGGCCGAATGTATTCGGACAGATCCAAATCACCTGGCTCGTTCCGTGAACTCGGAGTCTGGTTCTACGACATTGACTGTTGCTACAGATCTCTTCCAGTGTGACCAGGCGTATAAATGTGCAGTCAACACAAACGATGTGTTCTCAGGTTTCGACCGTCTGTCGTGTCAGTGAAGCATTTCCGTTTGACATCATATCGTCCGAAGCAACGTCAAGAATGAGTCTTTCTTGATTAGCCTTCAACGAGCTTTCCTGGGATTAGGCCTGCCAGTACAGTGTGAGCCAATCTCGGCCGCAGGCGTTGGGGTTCTCGGACGCCACTCTCAAGCGTCCATTCGGTCCTCGATGCGTTCGAGGTCGTGGTATACCATGTAGTTCAACAACTCAAATCATACCTGCCACTTCTGAGCCGCTGTAGCTGTCGCTCTCGATGCGCAACCATGCAATGATAACACCGCCATTCCACTTCCCCGACCTTGGTCCTTGAGCAAGTACTGTGAAGCTTTCGTCTAATGTTGAAACAATCGTAGCGTGCGCCCCAGTTCGGTTTCTCCGTTCCCGAATAAAGGAAAGTCGTAATCCGATTGGTTCGAGATAAGCGACCAACCCCCATGTCGCAGTCGTACTACCACTTAGTCACCGCGACGCCGGAGCGCCTTACAGTAACTGCCCTGGTGGATGGCCGAGAAGTCATCGTGGCTTGCCGTGGGGAATTGAGCAACTGCTGGCAATAACGCGTGCCATGGAAACGCCTCACCCCTCTTCCTGCTCTGGGACGGACTGTGGTAAGCTGTCGTCGCTATTCTGTGTTTTGAAGAGATTCCTAGGATTGCAGGTCGACGGCGTTGACGATTCTCGTAGCTGTACAAGATTTTCGTATTTCTGTTGAAGTTCCTCGTGATCTTTCCGAAGGGCCTGAAATTGAGATTCCTTTCGATCCAGAAGATCTCGCATGTCTGCCAAAGCCTTCTCCTTTCGTTCCCTGTACGCCCTCTGAGCAGCACGATTCTGGACTTTACGTCGCTAGAGATGCGTCAGTGAGTGCTGCATAAGGATAACAGTGGCTCACCTCGTTCCGGGCTTTCTCCTGCCATTCCGCGTGGTCTTGTACGCTTCCCGCAGATGATCTTCGATTGCCGTAGAAATCACCTAACACCGGCGAAACTTGCGCTGAATGAATGAGATGCAGATCGCTTGACTGATCAAAAGCCGTTTGTAGGGGCGTCATAGTATTTGCTGTCCACATGTGTCCCGATCCATCCTGGTACCCAAGGGAGAGTGCAGTGTCGAGGCTCGCAGCGAGGCCACCAGTCATATCAGAGGCCATGGGGTGTTGCATGGAAGCATCTGTTGTGTACTGCAATTCGTTGTGATTCGGCACGTAGGAAGGGTCGTCCTCGAAATCATTGCCATCCTGCATTGTTGACTGTCTGCTGAGGAGTGCGAATTGAAGGTCCTGCTGTAAAGGCATTCTTTCGCGCATGCTGTTGGCAAGACAAGAGGTTCGTCGCTATGGAGAAAGGAAGTGTCGAAACTCAATACTGGTGCTTGCCCCAGATATACTTTTCGGCCATAGTAGGAAGTAGCAGATCAGTTAAGTACAATAGGCAGTTGTGATATTGTGGTAGATGCTTTGCTTAGTCCAAGGGACTCGCCTTGTGGACAAATCCACCGGATCTGCTCCGATTAAGGTGCAGGGATGCGTAGGCATGGGCTGGACTTGGATGGGCATTCCAGATTTCGCTCAATTGCAAGTTTCAGAAGCCAATACACAACTCGCTCATCGAGTCCCGGAACTGTTGACTGTACACCGTTCGTGCCTCGTTAACGTCACCTTGCAGGGTTGCCGGCCTCGTGGGGCGTAGTAGATGATTAGCGGGAGGTTGTAAGAAGCCTAGCGCCTCATATGCCCATTTGTGCCGGTCTCCACCCAACGTTTTCTGGAACGAGTTGAAGTGCACCCAGCGCGTTTGTCGGCCGAGGTCTTGGAACTCCGGGACGGTGCTGTATCTACCGCGGTTCGAACGTAGGGCTTCTCGGGAGGCCCTTCCATGACTTCGCATATTTGCGCTGTAGGTAGTGGATTTCAGAAGCGTCGAAGACGTCCGCGTCGCTTGGTCCGCTGACGGACGGCCTTCGCCGTCGCCGCAAAAACGGGCCAGGCCGTGCTGAGTGATGAGATAACAGGGTCGCGTCCCCGAACCCCAGAAGCGAGCACTGAGCGTGATCTCGGTTTGACGAGCCCATAGTGTACATGCTCAAACCGTTGAAAATACATCGACTTGCAAATGTTACAGCGCCACCTCCTTCCTTGGCTGCCAAGGATTTGATGCGAGATCGCAGCCCACCTACCACGATGGTACTAGATTGACGCGGCTCCTCAATTGGTAATCTTCGCGTTCTTTGTAATTTGTCTCCGTCCTCGACTATGTCATATGTTCGAGACGTTTGGAGTCTTGGCTGCACAGAAGCAGTCTGATGAAGCTACTTGGTACGCGGCAGTCTGACGAAGCTGTACGAAAACACGATGATCTGCCTCCGAGCCTCCGAAATCCGCGCACTGCAATGGCAGCAGGTATCCGACGGCGACATTGCTGACAAGAACCACGTGTTCAAACGATCCGGAAATTGCGAAGCAGGTGTTCCTGATCTGTTCGCATCTGCCCTCTGGTGAGCAAGCCTGCTGTAAGCGGGTCACGATTGATGAAGTCCAAGGGTTCATCCTCCCCACATCCTGGTAACAACCCAAGATGGCAGTCGTGCTGCCTAGGTAGGAATTCGGATGTCTAGCCGTTGCTATTCTGACTCTATAGTCTACTGCGAAGCTGAGCATCCGCCTCCTCGGGTATCAGCTCCGCCAGGAGGACGCCTTCAGCCACATCATCGCCATCTTCACTCTCCAGCTCAATTGCCCAAGCCACACGTCCAGCACGAGGACTTCGGATCTCCAGCTCCATCTTCATTTGCTTGACGAAGCCAATGACTTGGTTCTCCTTGATCTCATCACCTTCCTCGACAAGTACCTCTATCAATTTGCCACTCATTGGCAACGTGACATGCGCTTTGTTGTTCGGATCGCCGCGACGATGGCTCGAAGATGCTGCGCTTGCTGACGCAGATGTACTATTAACCATCATGCGATATCCTTGAGGCTTGGACCCTGGCGAGGTAAACGAGACTTCCGCCACCAGAGCTTCTGGAAACTCGTTTCTGGAGATCTTCTCGATCCGAAGGTGATGGGCTGCAGGTGTAGTGCTTGTCTTCTCTTCGACCTTCTGTAGCTTGACGTCCCATGCATCGCCCTTGCGAAGCATGACTAACGACGATCCCATACCGCTTGACCCACCAGAGGCCAGCGAGAGTGCAGGCAGGGCACTGTTAGCCATCTCAACCTGCTTACCCAATGCATCGCCCTTCTGCATCAGCACTTCCATCTTCTTCTCCAACCAATTGGTTGTAGCTAGCCCTGCCTCGAAGTCCTGGTCGGCCACAACCGCACGCAGCAGGTCGATATTCGTCTTCACTCCGACGATCTCCGTTTCAGCGAGCGCTCTTCTGGCCCTGGTCACTGCTTCCTGAAACGTCGCAGCAGTAACGATGATCTTTGCCATCATATTGTCAAAGTCAGAGCCCACCACACCGCCACGAGATAGGTGAGAATCAACCCTGATACCATTGCCACTCGGCAGTCGCACATCAGTCACCTTTCCAATACTCAACGCAAACCCATTGCTTGGGTCTTCGGCACACAGCCTGAGCTGAATCGATGCCATCTTCGGCGCGTCTTCTGCTTCCCACCACTCTCCGAACCTCAAACTCTCCACTTGCCGCCCCTGCGCAATCAACAACTGCTCCCTCACTAGATCAACCCCGGCAATACACTCCGAGATCGTATGCTCAACCTGCAACCTCGGATTGATCTCCAAAAAGTAGAAAAGCCTCTTGTCCGAATTCACCAAAAACTCCCACGTCCCCAACCCCAAATACCTCAACCGCTTAGCCATCTTGACCGCCGCATCCACCACCTTCCCCACAATCTTCCTACTCACACTCGGCGCGCCGGCGCCACCTCCACAATCTTCTGATACCTCCTCTGCACACTACAATCCCGCTCCCACAAATGCCTAACCCCACCCCGCCCATCCCCCACAATCTGCACTTCCACATGCTTGAACCCCTCCACCGCCGCCTGCTCCGCAAATACCATGCCCGACGGACTCTCCCCTACACACCGCTGCACATTCCCCTGTAGCTCCGCTTCATTCCGCACCAATCGTATCCCCCTCCCAGGGTCATCATCGTCGTCGTCGTAGTTTTGCTGGCTTGTGGCGTCTTGAGATTGCTTGGCT
>NW_017253281.1:0-90768 GCF_001299255.1 Cyphellophora attinorum
GTCGTCAGGATCGCGGCCAGAGTAGTCGAACTTCGTAATTTGGGTCAGACTTTCCGCACCCTACAAATCTCCCTCGAGCAACGCGGTCGTATGGGCGCGGCCATTGAAATCGAGTCCATTTCATTGGGGTATGTTGGATAGTTTCGTTTAGCTGGTAAAAGCGAAGTCTCTAACGGGAGTGAACAATGAGTACACGACGTCGGTGGACGGGGCGTCGTCTCTTCTTGGGGACGGGTCATGCTCTCGTTACGTGTCGGAGTCGCTTCTGCAGCTGCGTTGTCTCGGCGCGTGATGTGCGTTGTCGCTGTCGCTTGCTGACCTCTTCGTCAACAATAGTTGTGCAGCGGAGATCTTGTCTTCACGGGTCTGTTACGCGGTCGTGTTCGTGATTGCGGTCGTGGCGACGCGTCGAAAGTCGACGTGACCTCGGCCGTGCCGCATTGACGCGACAAACAAGTCAATCCTTCCGCTATCGCTTTCGGATCTGCGTCTGCAATAATCTCGAGCCGATGCGAAGCCGGCAAGATACACGACGCTGCGGAACGGAAGCCAGATGCTGCGCGGGTCGAAGAGTGACACGCGTAGACTCAAAACAAACGCAGGGGCGTGTCACGCGGGTGTGGCTGGGCGCAAGTGGGCCCTGGGCTGCGGATGAACTACGGGGACTGACGTGAGCATCGCTCAGAATGACGAACGCCTTGTACAATCACACAAGTTGTGTTGCTGTACTCAGATGCAGTTACACGGCGACTGTTGTCGAAGATGACGCGTGCAGCGACTCAGATGTGATGCAATGAATGTGATACGCTCGAACGGCGGTGATGCAAGTTGAAGTCGATGCATGGCGCAAATATATTCTTTCTACTGCTCTCCTCATTCAACTTCCGCTGTTTGGCTTCCCTTCTTCCTCGTCTCAAATCTCGTACAGTGGAGAAGTAATGCTGGGTCTCCAGTCATGAGCCGCTGCGCATACACGTCGTTCCTGACTTTACTCCATTGGCTTCGTGGGGTGAAGGCGAAACGAAGCTGCCCTCTGTTTGTCGGGCGTTGTCGCTGATGTGTACGACCGCTCTGAGGACAATCAAGTTCACGGCGGTGAGGTTTCTCTCTGCTTCTCGATACTTCTCATCGCTCGCATGAGTGACTTGCAACACTCTCGGACGCCTTTGGAGCTCTCCGTGCGCCGGCAACGTACGTACCAGTCTGCGTTTCACGCATCCACGCAAAGAGGCAGAGGAGCAGAGGGAGAGGAGACAGTCATATGCGCGACTACGGACGATGGCGCTCGAACGTAGAGGTGGTATCTACACGATTCACATCGAGAATAGCCGCTTTTCGGAGCCTCGACGGGAAGAACCTGCATGACGACGCCTTCACGGGCAGAAACGTTGTCGGCAGGCCAAGCAGCGCTTAGAGCATATACGCGAACACCCCTCGAGAGCGGCGTGATAATCCACCAGAAACAATTTGTGCTTGGCTGCGTGGGCCCGCAGGACTGAGGCGATAGACTGCGACGAGCTCTGCGGTCCGGGGTTGCTCCAGTTTCGGGCGTTGTCTCCTTCCTCGTTGCGATCGTCGATGGATTTTCGTTCAGCTGTTTGGTAATAAAGTCTCGGGCGTGCACGATGTGCGTGGTGATTCTGGCTGAGGCCTTTCTGTTCCTACTCCGGTGGGCGGGATAACTCTCATCTTGATTCACCGGGTGTCACTGCTCGTGCTGAACGGTATTGCTCGTCTGCTCCTCCATCGACGCGGAATACATCGCGACGCAGCCTGCAATGTGCCTGCAGCGAATCATCTCTTCTGAACCTGCCTCCGTGCTCTCGCGCTGTTTCCTGCTTACTGCTGGCGATCGTCGCTCGAAGGAGACTAGTTTCTCATGCGATTCTGTTAGCAGTCGCGCTTGTGGCGTACAAAGTCAAGCATTTCCATGACCCCTGCCATGACGCGACAAACCAACGAGACGTGAAAGCTCTGCAACTGCTCAGCTTTCGAGTCTGCGTCTGCAATCACCTTGCAGGAATCTGAGACCGGCAAATCACACGACATTGTGAGCTGGAAGCGGAGTGCTGCACGCGTGGATTAGACGCGGATGCGGGGAGCGCGTCGCTCGAGTGTGGCCGGGTGAATTGCGGGCTTGGATGCAGAGTGCTGCATGGCAACACCTTCTACAATCACGCAAGCTACGGTCGCTGGACTTGAATGGAATCGCACAACTCGTAATTGCTGCGTCAAGAGGGGAATTGTGCAGCGACTGACATATGATGCTCGAGACCGAAGGTGTGAATGGTGTGCTGCGGCCTGAAGTCATTGCACAACGCAAATATATTCCCCCGCGCGTCGCCAGACACAAGCTGCAGTTGATTCTCGTGTGTTCCACACAAAGACAAAGAACTTGCAACAACCTCTTGAGCAACACGAAAGCATCGCTGTACCTTCAGTCCGAGGAAGCAGATAAACACAATCATCGCGCGGCCCTCTCATTACAGCCCCCAGGTTCGCCTGCTGCTCCATGAAAGATGCGGCGTCGCATGCAACGACAAGCTCAGACACCCAATTGAAGCGATGCCTTGATAAAGTCGTCCATGGCGAACTGAATTTCACCAACGCACTCCAATCTTCAAAGGCGCGGCGCAGCTTTCCTGTTGTCTACAGCGTCAGCAGCTGCACCGATGCCGGCTGAATCACGCGAGGTCGTGCTTGTGGACGGTCAGGCGAAGGCTTACTTCTCAGGACGGCAGAACAATTCAAGAAACGGCAGCAGATCCTGCGCAGAGTCGTATGACCGTTATCAACGCCGTTGTCTGATGAGTGCCGCTGTCTGGACCGAAACGAGCGCTATCTGCGGAGTCGCCACGCTTCTCTAGATAGCTGCTTCTGCGCTCAGCCAGGATGACATCCACGTCTCGCTGTTCTTCGCTCCGTTCTGCTCTTCGCGGGCCCCGACTGCGCGGCTGCGTCGACTCCGGATGCGAGTCATCCGTCCAGGGCTACCGGCCATCATGGCCGCGCTCAAGCTGGAGGCTCGATGCCTGCTTGGCTCTGAGCTCGCCACCAAGCTGCGGGTGTCCATGAAGATCAAAGGTCACCGAGCGCCTCGGCTGCCCACAGAACGCGAATTTGTTCGGAGGAGGATACGCGAGAAGCCTACGTCTTGTGATTCTTTGAACGCAAAAACTATGTACTATAGAATTCTTTCTACGGCAAGTCCTTCTCAACACCTAGGCCTGATGGAGCAAAAAGGCACATGGCGCACCGATCGCTGCGGCGCACCCAGCACTCTCAGAGAACGTCAGCACGCTCTGGATCCAGCTTAATCGCTCAACGTTGACCGCCATCACTTCTTCGCCTTGTTCAGCCTTCAATTTCAAACCCTTCCTTCAACTGACCACTCCTTCCCCTGCCCGAAGGCTCAGCGTTCGCCCACGTCAGTCAAGCCAGCCGTGCAGAGTCATGCGGGCCATCTGATCATGGCGTCCTCGACTTTGTGCTCGATCGACTTCGATGGAGTGAGTGCCTTGGCGCACATTTTGGTACGCTCTCGGCCACGAGCACTCGGCGAACGATAGCATGCCTCCAGCGCAATGGCTCCGGGGGCTTCGATTTGCAGCTCCAATATCATAGAACTTCGCCTGCCCTCGCTTTACTGATGCAAGTGGCGCCCACAACCTGTTGGTCGAAACTCGTGTCGCGCAAGACAAGAAGCATCTCACCCAAGAAGTCTCGACGTCGACCGAGAACGGCACGCACGTTTGTCGAAGCCTTTTGCGTTTCTCGTAGGAATTTGGCGACGGGTGTCGTTGTTGTCTCTCGAGATTGACTGAGCTCTTGCTGTTTACTGGAGATACACCACCGAACTGTCGCTGCTCTGACCGGTGATTGCTGGTGACCAGCGCTCTTGGATTGCCTTGTTGTCGCAAATTCCAAGATGGGCGAGTGCGCATACCCAGCCGCCTTCGCAGAGAGTCGAGCGTGAGGCAACGGACGATTCGTCGCACCATCAAAAGCGTACGTCCAAGAACCCGTCGTCGTCGCTACCGAAACGTCTGGTGGCGTTCTATTGGGTGAGGTCGTGCGGTGGTCGTCGGCGGACTGCGTGTGGCGGTAGAGTTTGCTTAGGCGGTGTTGGTTGTGGTGTTCAAATCGCTGCCGTGTACCAGGTCTGACTTGTTGTGGAGCAAAATGTCTGCTTCGATCGCAGAAATGGCAGTACTCAGAATCATCCGAAGGAGGTTACAAGCGGCAAGCAGTCTGGATCGCGCCCTCCGCCGAGCAAATTCAACCGTGGAGATCGGACTCGCAGTGAAGAAGTGGGAAGGACGGGATTCGAATAGACTTTGTGCGTGAGCGTGAATCGGAAGTCGGAAGTTTAGCGGCGTGCTTCGATATGGATGCTGATATACTGGTTGCGGGTCGCGAGTCGATGCATGTGGAGTGCGGCTTGGAAATGAGTCGTTCGGGGGTCGCATGAGAAACGGTCTGCGGTTGGGAAGGTCGTGGTGAAGAGGCGACCTTGTGAGCCGAGAGCGCCACCTTCTTCACGACTTCCAGTAACCACAATGCAGCTGGGGCTCTTGACCAACCATGTCTGCGAGATCTGGCCTTTCTTTGTCCTTCGTAGCATCCTGTCTCTTCCCAGCACGTGCCCCAGCGCCCGCACCATTCCCAACTCGGCCACCCCTAACCCTAACCCTCCCATTCACCCACGACGCCTTGACCCACCCACGAAACAATTCATCCTCCCTCGAGGACGTCTTCGCTTCTTCCAGTCCAGCCTGGGCCAATCTCCAACTCAACCTAACCACAAAACGACCAGACGTCCCTCGAAAGACCGATCTTGAACGCGAACAAACAACGCTTAGGCTCGTGAGGCTCCGAAGCACCCGCAAGGCTCCGCAACTCGCCCTTGTCAGCCTCAGCTTGCGCTCGCTCGGTCTTCTGAAGCGCTTCGATCCTGTCTGCTGCCGGCGTTTCCTCTGCACTGCGTTTAATGGCGATCGGCGGTACTGGTTGCGGAGTTGGTGTTGACTGGGAAACTGCGGTGGTGTACGGCGGCTGCGCAGTTGCATTCGGCGTTGAGACCGGCGACAAGGTTGAGGAGGGAGTCGTGGCCTGTGGAGTTGGCGCTCAGGTCTTGTATTTAGCGGGCGTACATGGCTTAAAATCGCAATTGCATCAGCCATTTGGGTAGAAGACCGCGAAAGACGCGTTCGTACGATGACTTCCTGTCGCTGTTCCTTCTCGGGAGACAGAACAGCGGGCAAACTCGATGCGAATGCGCACATGGACGATGTGGTCTGCGATAACCGGCGTGGTTGCAAAGAGGAACTGCCTTCGACTGCGGAGGCAAGACTCGAAGAGGTAGTTTGCGGGTGCCATTGACGCGGTACTTGGCGGCGTGGGCTTGATGTCGACAAAGGCCATCGATGTCCCAGTGAAGAATAGCAATGTAGGGTGATTGGATTGGGTTATCGAGTGAACGGAGCGTTGGTCGCGGCCGCTAAGGGCGAAGAGGCCGGGTTTTACGTTGAGCGGCAGGATGCAGTTTGTCGAAGCTGTACTCGAAGGCTTTGGAGCGCTTGACGCCGAAGGAGACGGCGGTGTCAATCAGGCGTGATTCTGCTTGTGTGACGTGGTAGCTGATTGCGTGACTGAGAAGGGTTGGAAACACCTCCGCCAACGAGCTTGTCCTTGTGAAGTCCGTACGGAGTCCTCCGATACGGCTGACGACCGCGCCTCTATCGCCTTCCGCACTGGTCGGACCAGAGATGCAGAAGGAGTCCGTCAGTCAAAGCGCCTTCAGAGTTGGGCGCTTGATTGACCGTCAGGCAGCAGCAGACTATATCAGCTTGAGCGCCATCAGTCCCATCATGTGAAAGGCGAGGTGAATTCTTGACTCCGTTGTCGCGCTTTGCGCAGCTCAATTGCGAGGAGGCGTTTGGTTGTGAGAGCGAAGTAGAACCGCGTTACTGGGCTGGCGGCAGCAGAATTGCCGGAGACGGTGCTGAGAGTTCTGGTTGAGGACGATGACTCTTCGGCGCTGGTCTCGGTTGTAGCTGTACTCGTAGCTGCGGTGGTGGGGAACGGCGTAATGGCTTCGCGGTGAGATGTTGTACTGGCAGCTGAGTGGCCCTGAAGATGGCATGCGTGTGAATATTGAAAAGCGTTTGCGGCATTGTGTTGCTATAGACGACGATGATATGCAGACAACAGCTCTCGCTCGTGAGGAACTTGCCTTGATAGCGAGGCCCTTTGGGCTGCCTCTGCATACCTTGCCTGCTCCCTGCCCTGCTTGTAGAGTGCACGTTTGGATCCCGTCCTCAACAGCTGCCGAGATAGCTATTGCGACTGTTGCGGTAGCAGTACCTCTGTAGTCGAAGATAGAGATGGACCGAGCTTTGCTGCATCAGTACTGTCCGCGCTCGGTTGACACTGTTCGATCCGGAACGACACACCCTGCTCATCCTGCTTTCGGTTCTGTTTCGTTCTTTCCTGAGGCTCGAGTGCCGCGACGGGGTGACTCCCGTTGGCTCTGTCCGCCCCGGTACACTCACGGTCTCTTCCGTCTTGCAGCTCGGTGTCTTCGTAACCCTCCGGACAAACCACAAGCCAACAAAATCACATTCCCAGATCCCTCCTAGCATGGCTGATCCTAGCACCAACTCTGAACACACCGACCGAGCATGTAGCAGGTAAGACCGCGTCGAGCCCGCCGCTCGCGCAGACGTGACTTGTGCCGGGCTCTGAAGCCGCCAGATAGCAATCTGCCTCTGAATGATCTTCCTCGATGGCGCCGCATCGGCGTCGAGCTACCATTGCCATCGACTGGCCAGACCACGGCGGACGCGCTTCCCACTCTTCCGCTTCTGCTTCTTGTTCATTCTTTCCTCGGGCGTGCATGCCGCAACGGTGTCAAGCTGACGTTTGCGTTCTTTGATCAACGGCGTGCGCCCACAATCCTCTCCTCCTCCTCTTCCGCTTCAGGCTGATCTTGCTCTACGGCATGAGTATCGCGGCGGTATCGAAGTCCTGATTCTCGATAGATATGGCGAGCCGCTGTGCTGAACCCTTCGTTTGCCCATCTTCTTCGTTGCCAGCGCGGTTCTCCATCAGGCCCGCTGCTCGGCCTCGGGACTTCGGAGGTGCCTCGGTTGACAATTGTGCTGTCTTATGGGCGTTGCCGAAGTTGCTGGTATTACGGCTCTTGTGACCGTCGTATGACTCCCCTGCGCCAAATCCTCTTGCCTCTACGTTGTAGGTCTTGATTGTGCCAATGGTCTCGTTCGTGTCGCAGATCTCGTCTGCGCCGGGGCTCTCGTCTGCATCGTAGTCTTGTCTGTGCCCGAGCTCTTGCCCGCGTCGTAGGTGTCGACGTCGTTAATCTCGTGGGCGAGCGGAACGCCGGAGATGGGGTAGCATGCGAAGAAGATGCCGGGCGCGAATGAGGTCGAAGGAGGACGGTTCGGTGAGGGTGAAGACGATGGGTGCTCGGCGGGCCGTCTCGTCGCCGTTGATGAGGTGCATTAGCAATTGCGGCTGGTCTCGGAGACGACAAATACTTAGATCAGATGCTCGTGATCCATGGCGCTTGTATGAGACTCCTGAAGCAAAGCTGTAAGTAGTAGCCTGACCAAATCGTCCGACCATACTGACCTGTCAATTAAACCGCTCGTTGGCGTTTCGAGTCTGTTCTGAAAGACCGAGCTTTGAGCTTCGGCATATTTGGACCATTCTACTCTTGCTTCCAACTTCTGAACCAAGTGTATCTAGCTCCGTTCACCAAACAGGCTCCTGACTCTTACGACAGTATTCGTAGCGCGTGGACCGCTGCACGATATATCTCTTGTCAGGCGCGCGATCGTAGGCTGTGCGGTTCTCGGAGGACTGCAGTTGGCGGAAGGAACGCGATAGTGTCTCCGACTTAAGATGCGGTCGAACAGTCTTCGAGGACGAGCTAAGGATGACCAGGTCGAGTACATCAGCGATACGTTCGCTCTTGACGAGGTCCGGTATAGCTGGAAGTGTTCAAGCCTTCCCTCGAACGCGAACATGTCCACAGATCCTCCCTAGCAGAGCCTGGCCCGAGCACCACCTCTGAGCACCCTGACTAGCATGCTAGCAGCCGCCACCGGCCGTATCTTGAATCTTGACAATGTTGGGTAGCGCCCGATATCAGGGCGTGCCCGGGCGTCAGCCGTATCTTCGATCGGGCATTTATTGGTGGCGAAGAGGCGTCGGCTGTGCCTTCAACCTTGACGGAATCGAACGTGCGTCGACGGCGGGAAGGATCTGGTCGATGTCGTTCGTCTTGACGAAGTCGAGCATTCGCAGGTGGCTGAGAGGGCGCCGACTATGCCTTTGGTTCTGATAATAGCGGAGATGGGTTCGAGCTTCGAGATGTGAGGACAAATGAAGACTTGGGCTTCTTCGGAGACAGGACTTTGCCGACGCGCTGGAGGCGTTGTCTATGCCGAAGATGTGGTCCAATATTGGGATCGCAGACATGGCCGACGCGTGAAAGACGAATTTCGGGCAGAATCGGGTATTGACAAATGTTTCGGGCAATGGTTCTGGCAGGAAAGGGGGCTCTCGCATGTCTTGAGTAGAAGTTGGTGGATGGCGCCAGTACCATTGTGCGACTTCAACAGTAACGCAGTTGTAGCGATTCCATTGTTGGCGCAGATCAGGTTGCGTAGCGTAGCGAGCAAAGTTAGGAGCCGAGGTCGAAACGCGTCAATGCGTCGCGTCGCGTCTTCCTCAAATCGAACTGCCAGAATTGGAGAAATTCCTGCGAAGTCTGCGGCATGTGAGGGCACACTGTCGCCTTCAGATGTTGCAGTGCAGCGCAAGCAGTACATAAAGGACCAGCCCTACTCCCAGTACTCCCCTCTTCTTATCTCAGCCCTCCCTGGACCCCGTAGCGATCTCTATTGGACGCAGACTTTTGTCAAGTTCCAGCCCGTCGATCTCCTCGCGATACCCGCACCCACCGCGAGCACAAAAGGTTCTGAAGACAGAGTATCGGGACCGGGCTGGTCGAGCACAGCGATTGAGCAATGACGGCAGTCGTGTATAAGAACCAGGACGGGGAGCCGGGTGTGGATGATTCAGTCAGGCTGAGGCCATCGTCGGAGCTCTCAATCCGTCGTCATGCTCTAACAGGGTCTCGCTGAGTCTTGTCCTCGCGTCGCAGCGACCACGGTTGTGGAGCTGCTGGAGCTGCCGCCAACTTCTCTCACACCGCTTGCTCTGCGCACGGAAAGATGCCTAATTGTGGCTTTGCCTTCCTGCCCACAGTGTTCATATCTTCCTCACCGCCCTCGGTCGTCGGGTGATTGAATGCGCAGAGCGGCCTTCGCATCGAACTCAAAGTTCTTCATGGTCTCACTTCCCTTCTCGTGGAGAAACGCGTACGAAACGTGCTAACTGTGCTCAGACTACATCTACGGCGTCCTACCAAGATGATTTTCGCACTACAACCATCTCGTCAGACTGCCGGCGACTGTCAATAGTCCGAAGCTTCAGCACACCCAGCTACCGCCGCCGAAGTCCTCAAACGAACGTTCGATGTTCCCGCTTCCGCACTTCGCCCGGGAAGGTTCTCGAAATCAGCAGACGACGTCCCAGCCGAGATGGAAAAACGTCTCCACGCCCATTCCCAAGCACAACACGTTCATCAAAGCCGCCGCCGAAGCCGCCACCAGACACTCCGGTACCGCTGCAGCATCGCCGCTTTATGAAAACCGCATGGATCGCAGCAGCAGCTGACTCACACAACGCGGCCTTATTCTCCACGTCCATCGAACGCCGCTCTACGTCCAGCATGAGCCATACTCTGCCCACCTTCGCCGATCATCGACGAGTTCCACGAAACACGAGAAAGAGCCGATACACACGATAATCAAGAGACTTCGGCTTGGACATGGACGCACAAAAGCATTGCAAGCTCAGTCCGTCGCAGCCTCGGGCCTACTGCACGCTGGTTCCAGATGCTCGGGGTGCGAGGAGCGGATCGGCCAGAACGACTTCGGGAACGCGTACGGCGCTGAATGCGAGGCGATAAGCAGGCGCTGACGACAGCCTATATGAACAAAGCTGAGCGCGGCATGCCGTGCAGCAGAATGAGTCAGTGCACCTTGCCGAGCAGTCACCACGAAGTATACCGAGGGTCACAACCAAACCTGGTTCAGCGATCAGGATGTATTCCAGGCCATCACAGCCACACGTCTGCCGAGCGCTGCACGGATCGAGGACGTATAGCTTGTCCGTCCCGCCGCCGGAGCTATGCACGGACGTTGTGGCGATGGTTGCGTGAGGTGAGATGGGGCGGCGGGACAGTGTTCGATGTTGGCCTGGTCAGGAAGAGGGAAATGGGACGAGAGTATGCTGTGCTGGAGGCGCAGAAAGTGAATGCGCGGAGAGGGAAGGGGAAGATAGCGATAAGGCGCGTCGTGGTGGTGACGGCTCGGGACTGCCGGGCTGGTGTTGTATTCGCCCTTGAGTGCTCGTGGAGATTGTCGCGTGACGGAGAAAGCGCTCTACCAGTCTGCGTACGACAGCGTGGCGCAGGTCGCGCGCAGAGTGCTAAGCATGGCTGCCGAAACGGAGCGCATTATCGCACACTCAGCGCGGGCTTCTCAAGTAGCTCGGTTCCAAACTGTTCCGCAGACTCGTCTATGGGAGTTCTATCTCTTCTTGAGTCGGCGAGTAGTCACAATTCACGGCTCGATCACCGTTGGCAAGTAGCGCGTCGACCCTGGCGCAGTGGTCCAACTCGTGTGGGTGACATGATTGATGGTCCTGCCGTTTAGTCTCTCATTCCTCCTGTTACAAAGGCTTCTGTCGGAGGCTTGACGTTGACTCGGTCTTTAGAGCACATGGACGGCTTCGGACGATGCCCCCTGTTTCTAACGGTGACCAAGATGTCGACGAAAGCTCGATGTGAAGTCCTGCCGATCTCTTCCTAATTCTGGACTTTTGCACATCAAGCATTGAAGTACATAACGTTCCGCACAGGGATTAGTGGCCACGCAGAGTGCTGAAGCTATGTGCGCTGTTCAAACCGGCAAACGCTACCCCAGGCGTCGAACGAGGCGAAACATTCGTCGTGAGTGCTTGGCCCGGCAGAGCACGACGGGTTGTGATAGTGCTGAGCTACAGTGTTTGGCGTGGTAAATGCTACTCCCGCCATTCGGGAAAGACTTGGCGATCCGGGCACTTGCCGTCCGTATCTGCGAATACGTGCGCCGAAGGTGATGGACATGGAGCTGCGCACAAGTACATGCGCTCGAGTACGTAGTCAGATGAGCTTATATGATCTGTTGTGGGAGAAACATCACGCAAGCTACCGCTGGCACATCGTTTGCACGAGCATCTTCGAATATAAATGTTGCAGTACAACTGCACGCTTCCTCTCGCGTTTGCTTCTATCCAAGGACAGATTTCGAGAAGGAAAATATACGTGATTGTAGAAGTGTGTAGAATACCTGTCAGAGCAACTGACTTATCGACGGACTGCGGTTGCTAGAATTTGGATGACGATCGCACGCGGGCGGAAATGCTTGGAAAGTTAGAGTCTGGTAAGCGACCCGACCCGCCCAGGCTGCCCCGCACCCCGAAGTCGCCCCCAAAAAGTTGAGGTTGGGAGAGGAAATCCTTGGCCCGCTGGCGTCCCCAAAATTCCTTGCGGGCATTGCCCTTCCCTCCTCAAGAAACACGCTCGACTCGCGACACTCTTGTGGCCGCGAAACCGTCCCACGTTGAAATACCTCTCCTTGATCGTTCACCGCGCTCATTATCACAGCCCCTGCGTCGCGTGGCCAGATCTCGAGATCTCGGTCCAGCAACTCGATGTCATTTCTCTGGTGTTTGCAGTCACTTGCGACTTCGCAAACCGCTGCTGCGACGACATGAGCCTCAAAAGTGTCCCTTGCCGCGGCGCTCGACTACACTTCCGTCCTACGGCGTGACCGATACGATGTCTAGTTCACCTTCACAAGCCACCCTAGCGCAAGAGGGAGAACTACAAAGAGCGCGAACGGCGAGGCTTGAGGACCGGGAGCAGGCCACCAAGTATCTGAAGAGGCAAAAGTCAACAAGCAGACGCGCGGTATTGAAGCGTGTAGGAATGCGAGACTTGAAGAGTCAAGAAGACTCCGCAGAGTAATGCAGGAAGATGCGAGTCGCGAAGCATGAAGTTGCTGAGAGCACTGCTGCTTGACCACACCCGTTGACGATGCTGTGGTCGGCAATGCGCCAGGCATGATAGCGGAACCGTCTACAAGGTGCTGAGTCCAAAGCGCTTGCGCTGTCGGTACCAACCGGGCCGAGACCGATGCGCAGAAGCACTCATGCTCCTCAAGACCAATAGTATACGTTACCACAGTTTAGATGCCTTCGAGCTCACCCACCGCGAGTCCAAGCCTCTCACGAAAGCAACCGGTCATGCATGCCCTGCTCGTCCGCAATCTGGGGGCCTGCTGACGGTAGGCATTGCACAACCTCACACAAGCCCCAATCTTTGACATCCGTACTTCATGGGAAAGAAGCTGCAACATAAACTCCTGGAAGAAGTGCTCCATCACTATGCACTGCTCTCAAGGACTGGATGCGTTGGGATCGTGTGTTCAAGCAGGCCGCCACGCCTGGCACCTGCTTGTGGCATATAGATCTACTTGAGAACTCCCACAGAATGGCTGGCGCCGTTGATGATGTCAAGTCGGCGAGCCTCTCGAATACAGACAGCTCAAGCTCCGGAGCTCCGGCGCGTTGAACTGAGGTAATGTCGGGAAGCTGCAGTGTCAGCTGGCAGTTTTGTTGACGCCATGTCCAGTACGGCGCTAACGTGTGCGACGTCCACGAGCTTGGAACATTGCGAGTCTCGATTCGACAGTGTGAGAGGAGAGTGATGTTGAGAAAGTCCAAGAGCCAAGGGACGCAGAAGCAGCGTCTGCTCTTCGCGGCTAAGTGGAAGACGACGAGCGCGGAAGGCAGATGACAGCATATTCGGTTTCGGCGACGATGCTACGCCTGGGAGGAAGATGGACGGACTGAGTGGGATGAGGACGATGAAGTGGCGGCGGACCCAAGTGGCGATGCCGAATATGAGATGTGAGAGGTCGAGAGCAGACAGAGCAGTTTTCAGCTACGACAATAAGAAGGAGGAGGCTGAGTAAGAGGAATCTAGCGCGATCGCTAGGTGCTACTTGGTGTGCCCGGGGATGGTCCTCGGGTTGGGCTTGTCAGAGAGGATCAGG
The DNA here is from genome assembly GCF_001299255.1 of Cyphellophora attinorum. Classification (NCBI taxonomy): domain Eukaryota; kingdom Fungi; phylum Ascomycota; class Eurotiomycetes; order Chaetothyriales; family Cyphellophoraceae; genus Cyphellophora; species Cyphellophora attinorum. The sequence continues at coordinate 13,257 of NW_017253281.1, forward strand.
ATATGCAGATATGCTACGGCCAGGAGGCTATATTCAACGGCTTGGGGAATCTGCTCATGGACACACGGGAGGGGAACGACAAGCTGCCTGCGGTAAGTCACCAGCATGGCCCATGTCAGCGACAATCAGTGAAGTATGGGCCGGAGACAGAACTGACGATTGCGACAGGAAACGAATGGAAGCGGGAGGGTGTGGCTTCGAAATTTGACCTCGGGATGTCGGGTTACAGATTCTCCATGGGGTGAACCACCGTGTGTGGGAAAGCGGACTGTAACAGGTGTCGCGGCGACGATCGGCAAGGATGGTGGGCGCCGACCAGGCGAGGAGACGAAGGCGATGGCGAGATGGAGAAAGCTCAGAAGCTGTGGCGAGCTGGGCAGATCACAACGAGGGTGCGAATCTCGGACTTCATGGAACCCAGAGTTTGTCGATCCAGTCGCGCTGGGGATTGATACAAAGTGAATTCGGCGGACGATGACGGTAAGCATGGACAACAGGATAAGAGAGGAAGGCAAGCGCGAGCCCGAGCAAATGGAGCCATGGAGCCGACCCTGATGATCGGCCCCGTCGGAATGGAGACTGATTCGTCTTCGAATACGAATCGTGTCGAATACCAACAGCCAGCGCCTGCATCAGACATTATCGCCGCGTCAGCGACCTCGGTCCGCGCCATTCAGAGCCAGCACAGCCAACAACACGTCCATCTGCACCTGTCGTCGATCGTCACTGGGTAGAGCAATCGTCGACTGGCCGACCGGCAGATGCCTATGGAAGAGAAGGGCATGGCTCGCAGCGAAGGCTTGCCTCACCAACCACAACGGAATGCAGACGCCTGCAGAAGCGCGTCATAAAGGCTGCCGACGAAGTTGTCCTGACCAAGACGCCGAGCGAATGATCCACGTGCCTCCACCTCTACTGTCACCAGAGAAGTATGAGACCGATCAGCACGCTCGTCAATAGTGCATCGCCTCTGCTTGCCCAACACGCTTGTGCTTCCGCAGGATCAAAGCTTTGCAATGGCATCTCTGCAGCGTTGACAAAGTTCCGGGTCGGTCTTCGCTCATTGTCAGTCTTCGCTCATTGCCCTCGCAAAGAGCAGTATTCGGGCTGGGATGGTCGGGAAGTTCCGTCGTTGTGGTCGATGTCGCATTTGAAGTTAGCTGAATGAAGGGAGAGTGGGAGGAGGTACGGGAGTTCGTGCGTCAGCCCCTCGACCTCGACCCTCACAGCCCTTCGTACTAATCAAAGCCATCACAGACTCTCCTCCAGATATGGCTCTCACACAGCCTCGTTCTTTATACCAGCGCAAGCGACAAGACCTCTAGAACCTCCACCAAAGTCCCGCAGCCCTCCATCTGCCGTGCAACCATCCGGCAGCAAATCGTCCAAGCAGAAGTCGAACCTCCGAAATACGTCCAATTCACCGGTAGATGGTTAACGCCTTGTCCACATAGCGGCGGTAGTGGATGGGGCGCCTACGTTCGTTGCAACGATTGGCACAGACACGAGGTGCGAGAGGAAACTGCGCCTGCTTTGCGATTCTGTTGTCGATGGGTGGATCGAATAATTACTGGCGTGTAGGGAAACCCTGTCCTCCTGCTCGATCCTTGCTGCTTTGGAGTTCCGAGTTCAATGAGCGAGGCCGTCGATCTCTGTTCACAAGACGCAATCAAACACGAATACCCTCGACCCATTCCGCACTATTCGGCGTTGTGCACGCTCCAGCCAAGCGCCTTCATCTTCGCCCGAGTCACAACACCGATACGGCAGCTAATTTTTCGGCGCTCAAGCAGCAGTTCTTTTCCACAGTCTGACGCGCAACGTTGTGGCGATCACCAGCGAGGACGTGCAAGTTTTGACGAGGCGCTGGTTTCGATGGAGCTCAAACCTGTGGCAGTGGTCAGCGAGGGTATTCCGGTACTTATGGCGCGACTAGTCGAGCAGAGTCGGATTCGGAAGTCGTCGAAAGGGCCAGTGATGGCGAGGCGACGAATTTGATTGGTGTCGGTCGTGTGGTGCAGGCGCCGCGCGAAGATCTAGATCGCTCGCGCTTTCGATTCTGCACCTCTTATCCTCGTCTTTCTAGCCGTGCCGACGTGACTGAACACAGTTGCGGTCATGAACATCGCGGGAGGAGAGCAGTACCGCTGTGGGAAAGCCATCGAGAGGTGTGGTAAGCATACGACGAGAGCTGTGTACAACGAGGCCGATGTGTCCAGAACGAAGAGCGGACATGCCGGTGCCGAAACAAGCTGGATCTGGCGTGTGCTGTCTTTGGATGAAATAGTGCGTGCCTCAAGCGTGTGTCTCACCCGATGAGAGAGGATTCTTCTACGCAGTTGGTGGTCGGGTCACCAGGAAGATCGCCCATCTCCCGTCATGTTCTCAGTGTCAGCGGCATGTAATTATTTGTGATAGGTGCAAGCCCAGTAGTTGAAGAATGGTCTACTCAGGCACTTCGCACTCAGATGAGACTGTACGTGTGGCTGTTACTGGCTTCGCTGCTGCGTTGTCACCAGCAGCCTTGTCAATGTGTACAGCTGTATGTGCGAGCCGATCTGCTCTGACATCTGAAGTGTGACTCTGAAGCAAGCCACAGTGTGACTGCTTTCGAGCTAGCTGCACCATGATCAGGCCGTGGGTTGAACATGTCTACTGACAGCGTTAATTCGCGAAAGAGTCTGCGGACTCGCTGGCGGAAGGAGAGAGAGCGTTTGAAGTGACTGCGGAAGGCACAGGGCGAAAATTGATTGTACACACAAGGAATGTGCGAGGTGATCTCGAAGAGGTAGACTTCGAAAGAGAGGTTCGTGCGGGGAAGCACGCATGTCAGGGTCCGCAAATAAATTCCGAACAGTTTCCCGCGGCGCAGACGCCATTATTCGGCCAGTGTGCTCTGTTCGAAGTTGCCTACGATGCCATAGTCAGCTTCCTCCCTCTCATGTTCAAGAGAGTGCTCCACCGCGCTCACCTTGACCGCAAGGTTTTGCATTTCCTCCTCCGAATCTGCAAAACCGGCTGCTCGAACACTGAGGCAATCAATACCGAATACTGGCGCGCGCCGTTGGAGAAATTATCTGTCTTCCTCATCTTCGGTAGCCTGGCGCGACGTCCCCGACGTGCACTTCAGTCTCGCTGTTTGCATTGTATTCTGACGGGACAAGCTTCCAGCCCGCGCTGTTCAACAACTTCGCTCGTGCAGCTTTTCATCTCGCGGCGTCTTGGGCCTCCGAATATGTTCCTATCCCTCAACAGTCTCCCAAAGCTCGCCGCCGCCCAGATTTCTTACTTGAGAAACACAAGATCTGAATGGTTTCCCAAAGGTGTATTCTGCTAGCCGCATTTCAGCACTCGCGCGGGGTGCGCACCTTAGCTGCTGATGATTGATGAGCTGTAGTCGCCGCAGGCCACGCTTTTGCACCCACTCCGGCTTCTACCGCTATCTCACGCCCTTGCGCAGTTGTCGCTATTTAGAGCGACATTCGGCCCGCAGCACAGAGTCCACCGCGAGCACCGACTGCACAACTCGGACGACTCCTCACATTGCTGTCATGTTGACGACAAACTTCGCCGTTCGCTCGATGTGCAGCCTGAAGCACAATTTCTCCATCGCATTCATCGCCTCCGTTCCATCCGCATTATTCAGCGCCGGAGTCTTCGCAGTTCGCAATCCATAGTGTGAGGATGCTGTGAATCGCCGGATCAACAGCCAAGCGTCAAGCCTCACAGCTGTTGCCCGATTGGACCACTTCGTCGACTTGACGGCTTCACGGCTTCCGACTTCTGCTTCCGCCGCATTGCTGCATCTTCGATCAATAGTCTGATCGATGCAGATCGCAGCAGGAGGCTGCATTCCGAGCCGTTGTTGAAGTTTGCATCGACTCATACATTCTCTAAGCTCGCAGCCACCTTTCTTGAACGGCGCTCGCCACTTCCTGCTTGCATCGTCTCTTCGCTTCGTGCGACCTGCGCAACATTAGCGTTTCGGAGATTTCATTGCCAGCTTGCGTCGCTTTTGCCGAGCGCTCACAGACGTTGCGTGTAAGATCAGCCACCCCTACATGTACTGTGAACGACCACAGCGAATTGCCACAACGTACCGTTGAGTCCGTGGTCTCGTGAATGTCTCTGCTCGTGTCGAAGCAGGTCTCGACAGCAGCAGTGCTTTGAGGAATATGGCCGCACCAGATTCATGCAGAGAGATGAACCGCTCCGGTAGTGTCGAACAAATTGCGATCTTTCCAGCCCACGCCCCAAGACAAGGTTCCTCCGAGCCGTCCAGCCACTCGACAGCTTCTCCCCGTCCAGACATTAGCATCTCGATGGTCCTTGAGCCGCGAACAAGTCGACGCGCAACGTGCACCCGCTTCGACCGCTGGCACAGCCCCTTTTCACCAAGCCGATCACGGCGTTACCATATGCAGGATCGCCGCAGTCCACTGCCTTAAAAGTTGCGGTCGCTCGCCGCCAACGGCACAGTGCACTGCCTCAGTCCTGCGAGCCCACGCAATCGAGCACAAATCGCTTCTGGTACATTACGCCGCTCTGAGGCGTTCGCGTGTGCAATTGCTATGAGGTCTGCCAACGATGCTTCTGCTCCTCTTCATCAGTTCATCTTTCATTGATGGTTCAACAGACGCTCATCACGCCGGTACGTCTATGCCGTCGTTAGTCAAGCCACGTACGTGTGTGCCAACTCTATCAAGTCTCCCTGCTGCTGCTGCTCCTCGAGACCTCGATCGCCTTCTCACCCTCCGACAACGCTGGGCCAGGGCCCGCCGGGTTGGCGTTGTGGTACTGCTCGACTACATCCGCGGCAGGTCCCAGCAAATTGGCGGCCGGCTCCCAGGTCTCGTCCCACATCTTCCACACACCGTTCTCCAGGGTGTCCTCCCACCGTACCTGGTACTCCCACACAGAGCCCGCCCGGACGCGACGAGCACGGCAATCGGTGATTTGCTCGATCTGCCAAGATCTGTCGGCCTCGTCCTCCTCGACTTCCTCTTCCTCTTGCTCCAGCTCTATGTCGTCACCGAGGCCCGGCAATGCTTCGGCTTCTTCTTCCTCGACTTCCCCTTCCTCTTGCTCCAGCTCCATGTCGTCACCGAGGCTCGGCAATGCTTCGTCTTCTTCCTCAACACCTCGAAGGGGTCGTTGTCGTTGGCGTTGTTGATGTCGTCGTCGCCGAGGCCGGCAATGCTTCGTCTTCTTCTTTCTCGAAGACCTCGAAGGGGTCGTCGTTGGCGTTGTTGATGTCGTCATCACCGAGGCCCGGTAATGCTTCGTCTTCTTCCTCCTCGAGCACCTCGAAGGGGTCGTCGTCGTTGACGTTGTTGTTGTCGTCATAACCGAGGCCCAGCAATGCCTCGTCTTCTTCTTCCTCGAACACCTCGAAGGGGTCGTCGGCGTTGTTGTTGTCGTCATCATCGAGCCCAAGCATTGCTTCGTCTTCTTCTTTTTCTTCGGTGGAGTCATCGTTGTCGTCTGGTCGTTGTTGTTGTCGTCATCGTCAAAGCCGGTGAAAACACCAACACGGAACACGCCAGAGTCCTCCACAATGTCATCGAGTAGGAGCAGACGAGCCAGACCCGCGTTCTTGACGGCTTCCCGCCAGCCGTTGGCCTTGATCTCAAGCTCTGGTGGATTTCTAGACCAATTCCCAGCGAAGTGCGCCCCAATGGCATCCAGGAGGGCACCCCGCCTGCCCATGAAGTCGTCATTGGTGATCGCAACGCGGAGCGCGTCGTAATGGGCGCTCAGGGAGTTCTTATTACCGGCGGAGGCGGGGCGGGACGGTAGGAAGTGGAAGAGGAGAAGAACAAGCACGTGTCGATCGTCCGGAGCAGTGCATTTCGATGGATGGCGGAAGTGGAGATGGAAGATAAGGTAGAGGAGAACAAGAACGCGTCGATGGCATTCAGCAGCGTGTTTTTTGTGCCGATGAAGTCGCCTTGGGTGATAGAGCGACGGATTGCATCGCAATAGGCGTTCTGCGGCCCTTCGCCAGCCTCTGGTGGTGACTGCGGCTTCGGGCTGGTACGAGTTCTCGGTACTGTCTAGGCAGCCGACGCGGCTGAAGAATGCATCGACGGTCCATGGCAGCGCGCTCTTGGTGCTGGCGGACGCGATGGAGCAGAAGGATAAGAGGGAGAACGCCGTGTTGGTAGCAGAGGACGACGAGGGGTGAGACGCGTCGATGGTGTCGGATAGCTCGCCCTTGGTGCGGGCGGTGCTGGAGGAGGAGAAGAAGAAGAAAAAGAGGGAGACGAAATTGATAGGTCGAGCAGCGTCTCCTGCTTTGCCGCTCTTAGACCCCGAGTTCGGCTTGCCGGAGGCTTTCCAAATCCTGTAGGCCAGATCAGTCGAGATCTCCTCGTAAGGACTGCGCTGCGCGCTCTCTAATCAACTCCGTATACTCACAGTCGGGTCAGCCGTCGCGCTTACGCGATACAGCTTCGTGAAGGGCTCGAGGCTCGCGGAATCGGCAATTGTAAGCTGCAAAGGTGGCCAGCGAGTTCTGCCAGAGCGAATCCGAAAGCTCGACACCGGTCTCGATGTCATGATGATCTGCCCCGCTGAGAGCGGCGCATCCGAGGATAACTCGTCGTCGGCCGGTCTACTTCGCGTCGGAAAGCCTTCTGTCCATGCCATTTCCTGGATCGTCCGCAGCGTCTTCAGCTTCTTCCCCAGGAAGTGCACACTTCGTGCGATTCTCTTTGTACTTCTTTGAATTGGTTGGGCGGACCACGGCAACACAGATCATGTCGATGGTGTCCAGCAGTGCGTCTTTGCTGCCGGTCAAGTCGTCTTGCGCGGAAGACCTCGTCGATGGCGGTCGCCCGCGCGGCCTTGTCGCCAGCGAAGTCGTCCTGCTCCGGTAACCTGGAGTCGGGCATTCAAGGTGGCGGAACGAGGAAGCAGTCGAGCAAGTGAAGGGGGTCTGGGCGAAGAAGAAGGGGAAGGAGGATAAATACAAAGCAGAGAAAACAGTAGAAGGGGAGAAGCCAGAGCGGAAGGCAGAGATGGAGAAGTGAAGGAGGGAATGGGTCAAAGACGATATCAGAGAGGCAGTGAAGAAGTGGTCGTTGGTGGTGTCGAGCCGCGTCGTCTTCTTGGCGGCGCACTGGGCTTGCTGAATATTCAAGACGGCCGTCATCCATGGGTGGTTCCTACTTGTTCTGTTCCGCGCCTATTGATTGCCAACTACGATCACAAAGATCAGGGTAGCATTGCTCGCGCTGCTTGTACGTGTGGCCTTAGTGGAGTTGTACTGAGATCTTGCGTCGCTTCTTATGGCGAGATTGCTGCCGAGCAGCACAAGGGATCTCGAGAGGGAGCGGAATGTGCAGCTGGAGTGACAACGCATGCAGCGTATCTGGGCGATGATAGTTTCGGTCGTGGATCAGATGGATAAGACCGTGCGCCGTAGGGGCAGTCGAGTGGTGTGCAGGAGAGGAGAACAGAGCTTCGGCTAGTCGCAGGAAAGCACCGCAGAGTCGGTCACATCTCAATGTCGCTCACAGGTATGCATTGCTGAGCGTTGGCAGTTATCGAATCGGACTCCTGGTCGGCTGCTCAGCAGAGCGTCCGACGCTGACTGCCAACGACTTCTGCCATGTTCTTCGTGTCGCGCCCTTCATAGGCTGATGTGTGGTCACCGTTCTCGGGATGCGCTTGTATATTGAAGTGGAAAAGAACGACCAGGATGCCTGCTCTGGCAGCGCTAAAATCGCCCTAGCTGGCTGCAGCCCAAGAACAGATACAAGAGGCCACCAGAGCCCATGATGCAAAGATGGAACGAACGCGTCGATTGTTTTGGAAACTCTACGCCAAAGCTCTAACCCTAAGATGACGTTGATAGGCGGTCAAAATAGGCAGGTTGTTCCAGAAATAAATGTCGCTTTTGTCGACTTTTGAACTTTTAGGCAACGATACGCTGTAGTTCGTTTAAAGTGGGCATTTTCTGGATCAAACTGGATTGGGAGAGTCGTGCAGCCTCCGGCATCATTCTATGCCAGTATGAACATGCTATCTCAAATATTCGTTTCAGAAATCAACTTTGAAGTATTAAATGGATGGTTTGACAAACCGGTCATTTATTTCCGGAATAGCTTGATAGGCTCTCTGGCCCTGCATCATCGCCAAGCTGCCCAGGAATTCGGCGAATCCCCCATACGCACTCCCCACGCTGGGCATTTCGCGAAGGCGCATCACAGAGGGGAGGCCAGCATGCCCCGATCCAAGCAAATCCTGGCCCACGCCCTAGAAGCCACAAGTCTAGGCCCTAAGCCGTTCAAAATCCAGCAAAGCCGAAGCCAATCACAGCACGCTTCTGGTTTGATCCGGATATCGTCATCTTGATTGAGACATGCAAGCAGATTGTATCTTGGTCGCTTGATTTGTTCCGTACGATATAAATAACCGCCGAGCAAAGTCACAGTATGCCTCTTTAGTAAAGAGTAGCATGTTTCGTATAAACTATTAGAGCCTCGTTGCTGATGCACGATGGCACTTCATCGAAGTGGAGAACAATCAGTGCCTGAGGAGTAACGAAGCTTTTGCTATGGCGGCAACCGGTTTTATGAGTCGGATAGGAGCTCGTCGGTTGCGGATCAGGATCCTGCTGTTTGTTGCAGATGCTTGTGCTGCATCATGATCCGGACTATCGTCACATCATCCCATTCGACAGGCCGCCATGCCAACACCAAAGCTATCACGTCCGGCAGCATTTTCCGAGAGTCCACGAGCACGAAGTCTGAACAATCCTATCTTGATTCCACTGCCACCTGCCTATGTCGTCTATAATATCTGATTTTATAAGCACTCCCCATCGGCGTTGGTCATTGGAGATCCCGCACTGTTCTTCCGGATGTCGTCTTTGAAGATAATCATCGTTGGCGGTGGACTAGCAGGCGCTTGCCTTGCAAACGGTCTCATAAAAAATGGTGTTGATGTGACAGTCTACGAGAGAGACCCGGAGAAATCTGATCGAGGAGGATATCAGATACGACTTGGCCAGTACAGCCTTGATGCCTTCCGACTGTGCCTGGACCAGGCACGTGTCGACGCTATCGAGCAAAAATTTGGCATGTCTGCAGACACTAAATCACCCTACACTGCACCCTCAATCTACTCGACCGCCTTCAAGCCTATTCTTGATCTAGGCAAGCTGCCGACCTACAGTGCTTCGACTGCCATCGACCGTGTGGTCTTGCGCGACTTTTTGGTCGACCCTCTGAAAGATCACAAACGGATCAAGTTTGGGCACAATTTCACGCATTACAGCATCTACCGGACTCAGAAGGACGAAGAAAAAGTACGTGTATACTTTGCAGACGGCACTACCGACTCATGTGATATTTTGGTCGGCGCAGATGGAAGTGCATCAAAGGTAATTTTCGGAGCTCCAAAGACACATTTCTTTCGCTTATACGTAGGTGCACAGATAAACAAGCAAGTCGGCCTCCAGAACATAATCGATATCTCGTCCCACTGGGTCTTTGTTGCAAAGGGCCCTTTGCCTCCCGGTCGCCTCGAAAGACTGCCGAAGAGGCTTCTTTCTAGTCCGATTCTTGTGTTTCATGGAGGGGCATCTTTATACTATGCTCGTGAGTGCATTCCTTTTCTGGTGTTGAGTGAACTTGCCAAAGCTGACTTGCTAGTGTATCTCCCAGCTGAGACCAAGAAGGGTACCGAGGACAATGTCCTCTTTAACTACGATCAAACCGAAGCTTCGTTCTACTGGGGCCTAACCATACCGAAGAAGCATTCTGTCATTCAGGAGCCAGAAAAGATCGCCGACCGCCTTCAGTTCTGTCTCGACTACATGAAAGATTGGGCTCCCGAGTAGTGAGTGACCGCGATCGTGGAGTGTGTTGACCTCTTGTTGACTCACGCAAAGCCAGACGATGCTTTCCGTCGGCTCAACCGACAAAGACCGTGTTCCGGTGGCTATGATTCCTCTGCGCGCAAGCGAGAAGCCCTCGGAACACTGGCGCGAAGAACTTAGATCCCATCCAACTGGAGTCAGCGACGGAAAGGGTCATCCGCGTGTGTGGCTGATGGGAGATTCGATTCATGCGATGCAACCAAATCGGTAAGCCAGCAGTCTACGTCCTCAGTGTGGGGCCAAATTACTCACCGGCGCTTTAGCGGTATGGGTGGTAATCAGGCCATGTACGATTGTGTTGAGATGCTGCCAGAGCTGCTACGTCTTGCTGCGATCTCGCAGCCACAACAAGCCGTCTCTACCGAAGAGGTCAGTCGGAGCGTACAAATATACGAGAAGAAGATGTTGGCCCGAAGCTTCACCTGGGTGAAGAAAAGTGGTGGCACAAGCGTTCCGGTGAGTAAATACCGCAGTTCTTGAGAAACTCACGAACGACCATATGCTGATATGTTCCAGGATCAGAACTTCAACGGCTTGGCGGGGTTCGTTATATCCACTATCAACGCCCTCATTCTTCCGATAATTTTCTACGTATTTCAAGGATTCCGCAGGGCCGGAAAATGAGTGGCGTGGGAGAGACATAGAAAGCCGGAAGAAACGGTCATGTTTCCAAATCAAATACGTATGCTGGCACATTCGGAAGCAAGGACAGGCAATGTCCTTATGTACCTACATGTGGATCATAGCAGTGATAATGACAGCGTTAGGTACTGGGACAATGACTGAGACGGAACGGTTCACCACAATCAGTCTGTTAACACATGATAGGCACCGTCACTCTACCGGATTTCCATTAAACACGCCTTGTTACATCTTGAACTTCTTGATGAGGAACACTTATGCTATTGGTATGGTGAATCATCCCTACAGAGCGGCAAGCGACTACACATATGACAGTACATACTCGCATCGACGGAACTCCCGTCGGAGGTATACGTCGCTCGCTATCATGGGCTTCTTTGTCAAATGAGGCAGATCACCGAACATCTGATATCTGTACCCGGGCTGTTCCTTTTACTTTCGCACGGCGTCAGACTGAAACAGCTCATATTGCTTTCCGAGCTCGGTGTCCACTACCCTGGTCCGTCCGTCCCTCTCCATCATGAGTTTTGCAGCAGTTGTGTCTGTATAGTAGGGTTTGATAATACTAGGCAATTGTCAGTGATTACCTGCATTCGATCATTTATACTTTCCGCCATTTGCTGTACTTACGACTTGTCGTGTAGAGAGAAGAACACTTCTGGGGGGTTTCCAAGCCACTGTAGTTGATTCGTAAGAAATTGCGCTGCTGAACCCTGGAATGGCCGGCCGTTGTGATTCGCTCGTCCGCCTGCACCGAGAATAACGATGTCTGGCTTGGGCTCTATGCAGCGCATGATACCTTCGTAAGCCCCGAGATGTGTGTTGAACAGAATTGACCTCTCTTTGAAGATGAAGTTGTACATGAGCTGGCCACCATCACAGTGGACATGACATTCGTGTCACGATCTGAGACATAATCTGCAAACGACAGCAGTCCTGGATCAAGATGTTCAGTCGGAACAAATTCTTTCAATCGAAAGAAGCCGTGTTGCATAAGTCTGGTGATGTCGATCGTGCAAGCGAAATCACTATAGGAGCCGGTATACACCTTTCCGGTGTCGAAAAAGTCTGGGAGATCTTGTGGAGACGCCCCGGGCATGAGGGAATGCAATGAAGGCCAGACGTGGACAGCCATAGTGGCATATTTGTCATGCGGTCTGCGAGGCGCCAGAGGAGGTCCGGGTGCTAGCTCGATGGTCCCTGCGGCGGCTTGTACGAGTATCTCTTTACTGAAGAGTGGGACTCGCTCGCCGCCAGCGACCGGTAACAGCTGGGTCTCTGGAACACCGGCTTTGCGGAGGCAATTTATTGCCTCACAATTGGCGATGATGGTAGCTCCTGTTTTGAGTGCGATGCGGTCAGAACCAGGGAGACTAGAGACTTGATTAATTTTTCTGTGCTGATAAGACTTTCGGCTTCGATGCCTTACTGGTCGAAATGAGCATGCGAGATGACGATGTAATCGACCTCTGTTAAGGACTCGAGTTCCAAATATCGGTGGAACAAGGCTGGTTTGGCAAACCATGTGTCGTGTAGAATAGTAAGTCCGGCGATACGCAGTCTAAACGTCGTTGTGCCTGTTACCTTCGTCAACACTGGCTTGTAGATGACTTGTTTGCGACAATGAATTGGAGATGGGTGGGTGCGCGGAGCGAAGGCCTGGCTGCTTGCGTTCTTCCATTGGTATGACTCTTTTTCACACAGAGCATCGAAAGCACGGGAGAGTACCCACCAAAGAACTCGAGCGTGGTAGAGGAAGCCATCTGTTGTTTTGGTCGCGACAGCAAAAGAAACGATGGCGTCCGATAATTGCTGACAATGAGTATTGGCCTTGCGAACGCCAGGCAAACCGGAGTGGCTGCATCGACCACAACGAAGAGTTCTGCCGGGTGGCTGACCGTAGCAATGCATTGGTGATAGATCGATGTGGATGGATGGTCGGTGCACCTGTATCCGGTGCCTGGTAAAAATGAAGTCGGCTGTGGGGTGATCCGAAATGCGGGTAGCGGGTTTGGACGGATCAAGCAACTGGCTGGGTCTTGCGCATTGAGCCATGCCGGTGGGTGACATTCAGAAAGCGTTTGGGAGGACCACGACTGTTGACAACGTTAGGCATCTATCTTATATCAGGGAAGATTCATCGAAGGATATGCCGATGTGCGCAGCTTCAAAGGTTGTCAGAGGTTTTCTGCAAAGCTTGTACCTTTACAAAAGTGGCAGCAACACTCCACTCTTCGAGGCACAGATCTTAGGCGCAGTTCTCGTGCTAAGAAACAGCTTTATCGAATATTAGTGCACCATTACCCAAGTAATACGCCAATGCCGATACCCTTCACGCGAAAGGCTGTTTCGGGTACCCAGCTTCAATTCTCGGACCACAAAACTGTCCTGCTTGAGCTCAGACTTCTCCGAGCCGATGTTGTCCTATGACTGCCTGCCCCTTTAGGCACCATTGGATCAGGCCGTCGGATTGATTAGACGTGGGAAGAACACACTGAGGCAAGCTTGTCTGAGAGTCGTGATGACCAAGGAGTCGCTTGCGGATCGCAACCCATGCATGCGCGTTCCTGGTCGAGCTCGACCCCTACTGCAGCCTGTCAGATGTATCTAAATCCGAGAAAAGCGTGCATCAAAATAACAACAAAGAAATGCGACCTTCACAGACCAGTCTAATGCGTCAACTGCATTCACTGGCAGCAGTTGCGCTGGTATACAATGTCTGAGACATCGACATGCAGCCTTCGAAAATCGTCCGAATGACGATGCTGAAGTCCAGATCAGTGCCACCAGGAATTGGCCTGTTTTCTCACGTGTTACATTCCTCATGCAAAATGCGTGCATTACGCGAAGTGGAACATTGAACTGGAGTGAGACGAACGTGAGCAAACCATAGATGAACCCGCAACAGCGCCAAAACTGTGCGTTCTCGAACCACATGGAAACGAGTTATCGGTCATGCGAATTGTTGGCAAGAATGGCTCTCAAAGACATCAAAGTACCGGGGGTGGCGCACAGACTGTTTCGAGAATACCATGTGTTGTACTCGGGCTGATGGATTGCCGGCTAGAGGAGAAAAAGGTATTCGTGAATGAAATATCGAGACCCTGAAAGTAAGATCCCAGGGCTTCGCCGCCGTAAGCTGCATCTGTCGTCACGTCACATGATCCGAGACTCCATGCGGGGAGAAGTCATCTCGGCAAGCCCAGCTGAAAATGCGGGTTTGCGCGGGGAATCTTTGCCGTCCCGTTTCGCCTTCCTTCGTGGTAATCTCGCAATCGTGCTGCCGCAGGTAGTTTTTCTTGCTTCATTAACCCCAATGCCGACGAAGAGGGTAAGAAGCTGTGATAGAAGGAGATCCGCGAGAGCTTGCGTGACTTGTAAGCATCGTAAAAAGCGATGTGATGGTCTACAGCCGTGCAGGCCGTGCACCAAGAAGGGGGCTGCTAACGACTGCTTCTTCCTGCCAAATCACAACGAAGATAGAGTCGACCTGCAGACACCGACTCAGAGCGCGAGAGATTGTCAAGGTGTGGTGATCGATGCTGATGCTCAGGAAGCACGGGACCGGCCATCGACGGCGCCGCAAACCCAGATATCGCCTATCCAACCGTCGTCATGCAAGACACCTATCGCGCTGGCTGAGAGTCCATCTTCCAGCGATCTCTTCTTTGCAGCAATTCCGCGTCCACCGAGCACCGTGCAAAATGGTCGTATAACCTCGACGTTCTTCTGGGACACATCTCATCTATCATTTCTCCAGCATATCCGCCATTTTGTCCGTCTTGCAAACGGTAGCTGCGCATTCGTCGAGCATGCCTTGTCGCACAAGGCGCAAGATCCTGTTAACCCATCTTTGCACTGGCTTTATGCAACAGTGTGTCCTAAGAAGCCGTCGCTCAAAGAAGCCACGATGTATATTCGCCACTTCATATGGACTACCAACTGTGTATTGGACCTCTTTGACGAAATCAGCCTTTTGCGGATGCTGCCAGCATGGATCCAAATGAGTGGAGACGACGATTTGGAATCAACCGCCTTGATCTACCTGGTGCTTGCAATAGGCATAGATGCTGCTACTGAAGGCGACGAGAACGTTGCCCACGACTACTACCAGTATGGTAGACACTTGACGGCGAATCGACTTCTCGCTATGGGCCCATCTATCTATACTACTCAGTGTGATGTCCTGATAACTTGGTACCTGCTTGGGAACTCGCAGAGTAATGCTGCGTACATGCATATCGGTACAGCGATACGGGCTGCTTACACTCTCGACCTCCACAAAAAGCCTGTAGCCGGAAGTTGGAAGTCGGACGAGAGTCATGCCCGCGAACGACTATGGAAGAGTATTCGTGTCCTTGACGGATTTCTCAGCCAAGCGCTTGGGAGGCCAACAATGAATCAGGCTGATGGAAACGATGATCGGCTTCATGGCCATTACTCTGCAGTCAGCGACCTGTGTACAATTTTTGAAACTGTACGAGATCTCGTGTACGCCAAACGGGTAGTTTCGTTCGAGGTCGTACAGCAGATTGGGACCAAACATCGCCGATGGTCGAACCTATTCCGGAATGGGCTGGAAGCTGATTGCATCAGTTCAGCCGATACTGTCACAATCAATGGCAGGCCTCATCCCAACCTAGGCTTGTACTATCTCAAAGAGGCGTACTTCTGGACCGTGTCCCAACTCACGCTACCATTCCTGATCGACCTTGTCTCCGAGCGAATCCTCGAGCAGCAATATGTCAACTCACGACACCCGAAATTCGAGCATGAAGGCGATCGACGCCACCTAGCGGTGCATGCATGCATTGATGCCGCCGTGAACACTTTGGACATGATTCAACAGTTAATGTCTCATCAAGGGGCGCTACCGAGACGGATGCCTATAGTTGTCAACTCGGTCTTCTTTTCTGCACTGACTATTGGCTTTGCGGTCTTCGGGGATCTAGACTACGAGTGGCCGTTGATGAGATATCTCGGCTTAGCAAGAACGATCTTACTGCAGCTTGCCATTCATGACTCTGTGGCCCAGGAACAGGTAGAGGTTGTCACAGCTTTGCAAAAAGCTTGCGATAACTTCTTGTGCCGAAGATCTCATCGTGGGTTGGAGTCGTGCACTTCAAAGTCCAGCAACATCTTCGGTAACATACGGGAGCGCTGGCAAATGGCCGACTGCTCACCTATGACAAACTCGACCATCCGAGACCACACTGGCCCCATGCTTTCCTCGGACTATGTGAGCCACGACCCCACAAAAGTCCTTTGCCATCCTTCGAAAGTTGGACTTCTGGACTCGGGCGGAGGAATCGTCAATCTTTGGGGACTCTCGCACACTGGCGACGCTGAAGAAGAAGTAGTGTTTCCACCTTTTGGCGGTCAGGATTGGACTAATATGGAGAGCTTGGATATAATTAGTTAATCGACAAGCTGGGGTTCGGCGTCTCTGGTGTACAATACTGGAAGGCAGTGAGAAAGTCTTGAGTCTACATATCGTTTCGTGATCAGCAAACTTCTTCACGCGTTTGCGCTCCTCCAGAACATTCTACCCTCTCATGGAATCCGAAAGCGGTACACACAGAACAGACTTGTGTTCACCTCCCGTATGAAGTACATGACGGCCAACGTTGAAGTTTTTCAGTCTCTTCTCTTGACCATCAAACTCAGGCTGCACAGTCGGCACGCCCTTGACCTCGAGCCGCATAGACTCTCCAGCGTCAAAGATAATCCCGCCGGCCCACAACGTTATATCAAGTTCTACAATTTGGTTTCTCTGCAACTTCTCTTCCTTATCGTGAGGATGGTAGACATACGCCGTGGACATGAGTTTGCGATGTTCCTCTGTCAACCCAGGCTCCATAGTAGTTGCTCGATGTGATGCGCGAAGTCGGCCATTTGCTGCAATTCTGATTAGCTATGTCTCGGAAAAGGGTGTTTGCTCGAAAGTAGGATTGTAAGCTTGGAGAGAGCAGCTTCTTTGTCAACCCAAGACAGATGCTCGGGCAGTCTTCAAAGCATCGCCCGTTTCTGGGTGCACGGTTCATCACGGGAGAGCGACTTACGGCCCATATATCGGTAAAAGATGTAGTACGGTTGTTCCTTAGCAGTCATACCAGTCGGCCAGTCCTTTTCTGGGATATTCAAATGTTGCAGCACTCGACCTTCTGCGTCGAGCTTCCTAATGATAACATAAACATCCATGTCGTCGTGATCTGGAGTGGACATGAAAAGCTTCACTTTGGAGAAGCCACAAAGTTCCGTATACTTGTCGAATGTGTAAGTGAAAAACGACCCGGCTTCTTCGCTGTTCTGCTGAGCGTCATAGTCCACCACACTCTCCCCTTCACTTGGTGCTCGGGATAGGCTTCCTGTCGATGCATCGAGATAGAATTTCTCGAACTTGTATTCCGGTGGCGGATATGACACCACAGGTCTGTTGATAACGGAAGGCCGGTTGAAGCCGAGAAGAGATAGACGGATCTGGGGGGTTTCCGTCCATCCATTATCATCGCCTTTCAAATAACAGTCAAAGAATCGCTGCAGGTCATCCGTGTTCTCTGGCTGGTAGAGATCATGCCATTCCTGAGTACTGTGGTAACGTAACCTGCAGTAGAGTGAGATATATGACTCGGGTTGAAGAGGCGCCTTACCACTTCTCTTTTGATGATGAGAGCAAGAATCCACGTAGCGACCCCTCTGTGTGCAATCCTGTGGAGTAGCTGGCACATGCATACATGGGAACATTAATCTTCTGAAGCTTTGGCTTCTTGTCCTCCCAGTACTCATTCCAGAGTGGATACTTGTCGACCATCGATTCAACATGCTCACGACGACCTTTCCCTGATGACGATCCGCGTCAGATAACCCAAAAAAACGTTATTGAGCTCATGCATACCTGCAAACATGTCGAGCAGCAGACCCCAGAAAGAATAGTCCGGAATGCCTCCTCGAACGATCGACTCCCTGTAATAGTCGCCAAGGCCTTCCCAGGCGCCATCGCCTTCAGATGAGGGGGCTGCTCAGCGGCAATAAACCTAGCCACAGCTGATTAATCTCATGCACTCCAGCCGAGTATTTTGAGCTCACCATTGTGTGGTACCAAGCCAAGAATTGCCCGTCATGCCCACCGAACCATTGCACCAGGGTTGGGTACCGATCCACTCTATGGAGTCGTGGCCATCCCGCCCTTCCTAAGAGCACCAGATGTTAAGGTCGCGAAGACAGATCGCGGAACGCTGTAACAGACTGACCTGTGTCCCATAAACGTAGGCATCGCCTTCGGAGAAATATGCACCCCGAGCATCTATATTGACTGTCGCGTAGCCTCTTCTGACCCACTCCGCAGGATCATGTGCCTCCCATTTCTCGAGGCCACTCGTGGTATCTAGCGGCACACCGACGCGATAAGGGAACATACTCAGGGTTTGCTGGCCTTCAGAAATCTGTCAGTGGCTTATTGAAAATACAAATGTAATGGCTTTGAGTCACCAGTGCCTGTCTTTCCATATGGACTCCATGGCATCAACGCCGGTACAGGATACTTGTCTGAATCCACCGGCCGAAACACATCAGCATACAACGTAACCCCATCCCTCATCTTGATAGGAACGTCTTTCTCCCATAGCAGGTCAACAGGTATTGGTCGAGTGCCGGGCTCCTTTTGCCAACCGCGTCGCAGGACTTTCTTCTCTTGACCGAAGGGTACCCACATGTTTTGCATGGTATGACATGCATCAACGAACTCGATCTCGATGTCGCCATATTTGGTCGCCATGATGATCGAGCTCACAGTTGATTGTGGACCGTAGAGCGCACTCACGCGTGCCTCGACGTTTGTCTACGACGATTTGGCTGGGAGAAAGAAGCACGGGTACAATGCAGGCGTGCTACGATAACTTTGATGGTCGAGAACAGTCATCGAGGCTCTATCTGGGCCGAAGGGGGCCGGAAAAGAGGAGACCGACACTGCATACAAGCGGGATAAACGTATCGCGCGCAACTAGACCGCTAGCCGCATCGGCTAGGGGGCGCGGGTATCGGCCAACGCGGACGAAACTGAAAGGAATGGAGCGTTTCATGAATCGCTTTGGTAGAGCGACTTTCGCGCCAGCAAGAGATTTGGCTCAGTATTGTACCGACGACAAAATTCGGCCTCATCACATTAAAATTCTTAAGAGAACAGGAAATCATTGTAAAGCATCGACATCCTTAATTTGGCTATGGAGAAATTCAACGTGATCATAGCCGGCGGAGGCTTGGCTGGGCCGCTTCTGGCGAATGGTCTGCTAGAGGCTGGCGTTCAAGTTGATGTGTACGAGAAGTTGAAAGCAAACGCCAAAAGAGATGGCTACTCAATACGTGTCGCTCAACCTTGTCTGACGGCCTTCCGGAAATTTCTCAGCGAAGACCAATGCGCAACGATTGTGTCGAAATTGGGCAGTTTTGAAGGTGGAAAAGAGACGACCCCAATTTGGTACGATCATAACATGAAGCCCCTTATCGACATGCAACGAGTTACCGCACAATATGATGGATCTGCACCAATGGACCGAGTAGTTCTACGCGACATTTTGATGGAGAGACCTCTCAGCGAAGGCATTGTCCACTTCGACAAAAGCTTTTCGAGGTATGAGATTATCTCGAAGGACAGCCGCGAGAGTGTCCGAGTCTTTTTTGAAGATGGCACCTCTGCAGACTGTGATGTTCTCATTGCCGCAGACGGAAGCCATTCCAAAGTGAGTTGGTGGATCTCGGAAGATGGAATGCTGATAGCTAGTCAGGTCAACCAGCAAATAGGCCTGGATAACATTGTTCAAGTTCCTGTGATCAATTTCATAACGAAGGTCAAGCTGTCCAGAGCCAAATACGATCTACTTCCTGCAGCCGCCCGGAGAAGACCAATTATATGCTTCTCACATAAGATGACGTACTTCTGCGTTGGTAAGTCGGGTAGTAGATAACCGAGGAAAGTGTCCAGTGTGCTAAAGAGAGTCAACAGCTTACACACCGAAGTCGAAGTCCGGTACTGATGCAAGTTCGGGGAAATCAACGAACACTAAGATTGACATCGATGAAACAGCGGCTACCTTCACATTCTCCCTGCTGATGCTGAAGAGTGAGTGTCCTGAGGACATAAAGGAGTGGACTCTGGAGAAGAAATGGAGTTTCCTGTCCGAAGCGATAAGTACTTGGGATAATACTTTGTAAGTTGATACCTACCCGGCGATGCCACGGAGACTCCCCTTGAAGTGGTCAAAGAGCTTGCCTAAGATTCCACAGCCTTCAGGTCATAGATGTGCTCAAGGATGTCGAACTGTATATCTTCGAGCCTCGAGCCTCCAAACGACCGGCCATGGACTGGAGATCCTCTGCCAAATCAGCGTCGGTGCCCACTGCAGGCCATCCCCGGGTGTGGTTATTGGGGGATGCTATGCATGTGATGCTGCCAAACAGAGGCATGGGTGGCAACCAGGCTATGCTCGACACAACATTCATCGCACCGCTTCTCAAGCGGCTCAACAAGTCAGCTGAGGCTCGAGGACACGTCTCAACCGCCGAAGTAGCCGCAGCATGTCAAGAGTACGAGAGAGAGATGATTCCCAGAGCTTTCGAGTGGGTAGAACTTAGCGGTGGGACGAAAGCGGTGGTAAGTACGCTGACCCTGAGCATCGGGACCAGAATTAACGTTTCCAAGCCTTTCGACACGAATACCTACATCGGCCAGCTTACATGCTTGATGTTTCGTCTATCGCTCGATGTAAGGGATAGGTGGAACGCAGTCTGCCGGGCGATAGGAATGCAGTAAGCACAACCGTTGCTTTCCTCTTTCCTTCAACACATAAGTCTAGCGGTTGTGAGCGAGTCGATCGTAGCGTCTCGAACTAGAAGGCAAGAGCACGGTTCAAGCAGCACACAGACCGTGCTTGGCTGCAATCCATCGCATCACTCATTCTCCCGTAGTCGGATGGCTAGGTCGTCCATCATAACCCAGGTAACATACTCTTTTCCCTGAATGGGCCTGAGGGGCTCGTACTTCACCGGAGAGAATCTGCGCACAAACTGCGCGATACAGACTCGTTGTTCGGCCATAGATAGACTAAGACCATCATTAGCTTCGTACGGACATGCAGAGTTTGTGCGCCCTACGTCTGACCTATGCACACACGAGATCCCCTGGAGAATGGGTATAGATAAGACTCCAAGTTCTTTGCGTCGTCTCCCAGCCACCTTTCAGGTCGATATTGTTTCGGTTCGGGAAAGGTATTCTCATCATATAGCAGGTAGCTTATGGGGATCGAAACAACGGACTACCGGAGTGTCAGCTGCATACTCGGCGGAGGATATGCTTGGGTCGGACTTACGCCAGGCGGGACGAAATAGCCGTTGGTTCTCAAGCCATCCGATGGAACTACCCTTGGCAGACGTCCTCGCGGCGCGCAGGTAACTCGAAGACCCTCTTTGATGCAGGCCTCGAGGAAAGGAAGGGCCTCCAGCTGCTTCAGAGTAGGTCTAGAGGTCGTCTCCGGCATGACTGTCTCCAACTCTCGCTGGAGACGGGTATAGGAGTCCTTGTCATGTAGAAGATGCCATAAACTGAAAGCAATCGTACTTGCGGTTGTATCAGTTCCTTTACAACGGTCAAAATTCTCTATAAGCCGTGCTGCGACACAAAAGATTGACCCACCTGCAAAAAATAGTGTACTACTCTCTGCGACGAGTTCGTCGTCTGTGAGCTTCTGATCCTTGGCAACGAGAAGTTGTTCCATTTCTTTGAAAAGACCCGGCCTATCTGGTAATTTGGCTTCGCGTGATGCTTGAAGCTTTTCCATGCCGTACTATTCAGGGTTGTAAGCACAAATTGCGACCGCCGAAACGAGTAGCTTTAGGACGTACGCGTGTCAGGAACAAGACATCGTCCGGTACCATCTTCGGGAACAGTCGGGCCAGCTGTCGCGTAAGGGTTCGCAAGAATGGGAAATGCTGAAACTGTGCGTTCGGAATCAGCACTTCATCGTTACGAAGTGTTCGTCACTCACCACGAGTAGATCGTGAGGAGAAGCGTCCAAGGCGCTGAATATTTTTCCCGCAGAGTTGTCATCGACGTGTGTAGGGTTTGCGGAATCGAATCCGAAGGCGAAAGCCGAAATAGAATCCAGCGCGAACTTCCGAATGATAGGAAACAGGGGTACCTGCTTCTCGAGCCGAATTAACCGTGATGCTGCCTCTAGGGCTGGCTCAATAGAGGCATAGATGATATCCTGGTGAGTCAACAAAGATGCAGAAGAGAATGACGGCGACATGAGTCTCTTTCTGCGAGAATGATCTTCTGGGTCTTGGATGTTGAACAAGTTTCCGTGTGTCCCCTTGAATGAGTTGTAGAAGTTCTCCTCCTTGTAGAACTTGGTACCTTGTCGATGTATGGTCACAAAAGCTTCTCGATCATTGATCACCACCTCGTTAGGCTTGACCCTTATCAATGGTCCTGTACATTTTCAGCACGATTTAATATCAACAACTCGGCACTCCTACCGTATTTCTTGTGCAGTTGTGCTAAGTTATTTGCCGCGTCACCCTCGATCTCCTTGCCAAACAACCAAAAAGTTGATATCTTGGCCAAGAAGGGTCCTGGAACTTTCGCTAGTGGATGTAAGAAGACGTTGTAGAAGCACGTCAAAGAGAAGTAGAGTAGTAAGGCGAGACCAAACAAAATGCACTGGTAGGCCCATGTGAGCATTGCGCCGGAGTCGTACAGTACCGTCGCCATAGCTTGAACACTGTAAGCATTGGTGCCTCTAAATTTGAAGCGCATCTAGAGTATTGTAGTCAGGGCATTCGGAAGCTGTCATGAGCGGGGTAGACACCTGGACTACGGGTTAGTAGAAGCCTTGGAAGGCGCCTTCGGAACGCTGGTCAATCGTGTGCAGCACCCGTCGGACCGAAGACCGCGAGGTTTCCCCAGGAGCGATAATCGGGCTGGCTTGTATTGAGCGTGTGCGAGCCTAGAATACCGATGCTTCAACGTCATGCCCAGAAGTATCGCTGCATCAGAGGCCATACTGCCGTTATTGAGCTGTGTGAATGTATACCACAAGACGTGGGTGCTATGATTGCGAGTGACTCAGGTTTTGATGCGAAGGAAATCGCTGCACTTCGGCAAGTTTCGTTTCAGGCACCTAGTCCATACAAGCGCGTGTCAAGAGACTATGCCAGCTTAGCTCCTGATCTGGATGCACAAGTGCTGAATACATTTATTGGTGTTACTTATAGGTCGCTAAGAAGAATCCAAGCGACCTCCAGTCAATCCACTTGGTGGGCCTTGGCAAGGCTGCAAGGCTGTCACTCTGACATAAACATCTTCAGTGTTTCTCCATCCGAGCCACATCACGAACAGCTTGTTCAGTCGGACCTTCGCGGTCAAAGACTCCATTCTTTTCCATGGTGACTGCAGTATGGTTGGTGAGGTACTTCGAAGGGTCGTTCAGACACGCTGCGAGAGCGATCGCGACAACGCCAAATGGGATTGTACTGTAGAATACGAGCTGGAAACCTCGAGCATACACTTGTCTGAGCGCTCCTAATGCAGCTGCTTCGATGGCCGGTGTGACTCCCGCAATTCCGGCGAATGCTCCGGGTATCCCCAAAGCTGTGTTGATGGTTGCTGGAATAAGCATCTCGAGTCCTTCGGGATCGAAGCCTTCTGCTAGAACTGCCGCGGCGATTTTTGGTCCCAGATTCGTGCGAACGCTTCCTTGGAGGACGGTGTTGAAAATAGCATTTCCGATACTCCCTCCGACGCTGCGGAAGGTCCCAATCAGGCCACTTGCCACTCCAAGGTAGCGCAACGGCACATTCAAGCTGGTCATGAGTTGGGCGAGTACCGAAATGAAGACGAATGGGCCTGCAACAAATGATGACAAACCCATCCAGGCACTCTTACTGGACGTGGCACCTGCTAAAGCCCCAGAGAAGACCGTCTGGATGACCAAGCATCCGATCAACAGCATCTTGATGTGCTTGACTTTGCCGATGAATGCTGTCCCGACAGGAGAGAAAAGGATCTGAACGGAGTTAGTATCAGCCTATTTTGCGCATCTCTGACACTGACCGAGACGCAACCCATTGGCAGTCCGATGAGCCCGATCTCCGTCGCGTCGCTGGTATACAGCCACAGGGAGCCTTGTGGAAGTAATGCGGCAAGAGACAAATACATAACACCTAATACGTCAGATTCATTATATTGTGGTTCTGCACAACAACGACTCACCAGAAGTGAACACAACAGCAAGCAGTATTGTGTAATCACGGAACTCTTTCAACACGACCCATGGAAACAGTGGTCTGGCGGCAACCGTGAAGTCGTACGCAAAACAAGCCGCAAGCCCAACAGCACCAACAACGAGAGGTGCGATGACAGATGCACTGTGCCACGGATGATCCAATTGTCCCGCCCAGGTCAGACCGATAAGAAATGTTGTGAGCCCACTTCCGAAGAGAAAGAAGCCAACATAATCAATTCCTTTGATGTGGTCCCAGCGTGTCCGGTCCTCGTCGAATTGGGGCCTGGTCGGAGGGTAGTAGAACACGAAAGTGCCCACCATGCTGATCACACCAGCAATGAGCCCCAGGTAGAAGCACCAGCGCCAACCTAGAGCCGTTTGCGTGGCTAAGAGGTTCCCAATGATGACACAAGCGGCGCCCCATGGTATGCTTATGAAGAGCTCGATAGCAGTGAGGCCCAAATGCCTACACCACGTCAGTGCGATCATCGAGGAAGCAGTCATCACTTACCGCCATTTATTGGGCAGGAGTTCCGCAACGCCGGCATATGCGACGAAAACGAGGCCAGCGCCAAAGCCGACGAGTGTTTCACCCACAACGACACTGTCCATAGCTTTGGCTGTGGCTGCAACGATCTGTTGAAGGTCAGAATCGAGCAGGTCTGAAGGATAACTAGTCGTACACAACCGATAACGCAGATGAGTTGCCCTGATAGGATGGTGTATCGACGTCCGAAAAGATCACTGACGCTGCCAGCTAGACAGAAGGATACTGCAGACGCCAGAGACCAGCCGCCCACTAGCCAAGTCGCCTTATCAGTAGTATCATTGAGATCTGTCTGGATTCTGACAATGACGGACGTCACGAGCGTGAAAGCGCAGCCAACCGGGCAGACAAATCCCAGTGCCAGGAACTTGGCCTCGTTAGCAAGAAGTCCGCGACTTGTCAAGAAGACCTCACCAAGACCGCGTTGATCGTTGCCCAGGAAGGCCGTCGAGCGTGCTCTGGATTGTCTTCCAAGGCGGCACGATGTGGGTCATCCAGGTCGGTTGGGGGTTTCTGGTGAGTCTCATGGTGGATTTCGTAATGTTGACTGTCAGCCGCCGATATTGTCATTTTAGACATGATGCAAAAGTAACAGAAGATTGTTTCGAGAGGAGAACAGCTTGCTACAAGTGAACAGGAGAGAGAACTAGTACACGCGGACTTGCTTAATATGTCTGCGTCAGTCCGTGGTTGCACTACCCCGGATGAGCTGGAATCCTTTCTGGGGAAGCTGCATGGTCTGGAACACTCACAGCTCCTATGTGGACTAGTGGCGTAAGGTGCGGACTACAGACTACATTGTGCGCGATCCGACACTCGCTACAGCCGACTTGTCACTATCCGTTTGCTGCTTCTATCTCCGGGTCTCAGATTCGGCAGTGACTCTTTTTGATGGAACGATCACCCAAATCTAGACCAAGCATATGTGATAAGCTCTCACTGAAAGATACAGAGAGCTAGGAAGACTAGCGACTGCAATGGTGCAGATGGCGCGAGACGTAGTAGATACCTGTTGTGCGATTGAATTTGGGGCCGATGAGCGCAATCTTGACGAACTCGTCTTCACGGATTGGGAGATGTATGACCTGTTGCTGGTTCCCTGAGACACTGTGCTCTAGCTAGTCAAGAATCTTCGATGCTTGACAATGTTCTCAGCATTGCGCTGACGCAACCAGGCACAATGCACTTGATTCAAGACCAGCTGGGTCTTAATGACTTCGGAGTGCGTCAGCCTGCACAATGATCCCGCTACTATGCTCAACGCCCGCCATCCTACGCAGAGACTGCCTCATCTGCTTACGAGTCATCTTGAACGCGCCACCGCGAGTCGATGCTGTGCTTGACACCGATGGCTTGGTTCCCTTCGTGTGTCGCAGCGCTAAGCTCGGCGTTTCACCAACATCAACAGTCCTGGATGTCCGACATCGACTACAAACTTGTCCGGACCAGGAGGTAGAGCTGTGCCCTCCGCGAATTCGAAGCGATAGTCCTTGAACAGTCTGGCTAGAACAAGAGTGATCTCGGCCATGGCAAGATTTTGGCCAATACAGTTTCGTTGGCCTTTCGAGAAGGCAACCATGTTCTGATCCAGCATTTCATCGGCCAACCACCGTTCTGGTCTGAAGACCTTTGCATCATCTCCCCACAGCCGAGTATTATGGTGCATTGTGGTGGCAGACATTCCCACCACCGTGCCTGCTGGCACAGCAATGCCGTTGATAACAAGCGCCACCCCGGGAGGGACTATCCGCGGTAGTCTGCCAGGAGTAGCAAGTGCAAATCTCAGCGATTCCTTGACACATGCAGTGAGATAGGGCAGTTGCTCGAGTCTTGTAAGAGCAGGCAGGTCCTCGCCGTCTACCGTACTACCGAGCTCGATCGATAATTTGTCCGCGATGACTGGTTGCTTTGTCAATTCGGTGACAGCAACGCATAACGTATATGCTGTGGTATCGGTCCCCGCTGCAAAGAAGTCCATGGCCTCTGCTACAGCTTCTTGGTGAGAGATACCTTCTAACGACTCGAAGATGGCTCCTGTTTTGCGCCCTGAAAATTTCTTCAAGGAAGATAACGATGCTTCTGCGTAGGCCACGAGGCCGAAGATGGGCTGTAGTGCGGTAGACATCTCGGCTAGGCGTCGTGGTGTGTTTGCAGATATCTTGCGCAACAGTGGAGAGTAAATGAAATCCCACAAGCCACGGGTGAGAGTATCGAACGCTTTCAGAAAACCGGAATAAAATTGATCATCACTTTCCAGTGTCAAATTCAAACAGCTCCCAAAAGCATACTCTGAAATCACATCGGCCGTCAGGCATCGGAAGGCGTTCGAAAGGTTGCAAGTATGACCATCAGCGAATGCGTTCAAGCGCTTGGTGAGATTACCAAGCTTCTCTTCGATCAATCCTTGCAAGCTGTTCACTGCGGACTTGGAAAAGAAAGGGTTCAGCTTCTTTCTTCGTATCTTGTGAAGGGCTGGATCCGTCTCAGCAAAGACCGTGTGAGGAGTTTGAAAGCCGTCGTAGAAATCCTTGTTCTTCGGAAAAGGAGCCGTTTGGTTGTAGATGACCTTGTAGTAGTCAACGTCATCTATATGTAGCTCATTTGGAGCAATACGAATGGCGGCGCTTTCTGACACTGTCAGTGTACGTTTCCTATCGATTTTATACTTACTATGATGTCTGTGTAGCTGAGCAATCACTCCCTCAACATTGCCGCCTTTCGAGGCTTTCTTGAGCCAGGAGCTAGATATTGCAGCCTGTCGTGGGCCTGGAAACCTGGACAGTGGGTGCAAGAATATCCTGTAGACAATTCTGGAAACGTAGAATACTGCTGATGCTAGCACAAGTATTATCGGCCATTTCAATGAATTGAGATACGGGTGGCGGTCCAGCGAGCGCAATGCGGGAAGCGTGAAAAGGTGGAGTGTCATCTCAGGCGCTGTAAAAGGATATAAGACGCATCGACGAGGTGTTGTCGTGAGATTTTAGGAGTCTGCTGCCTTATGGTTCGCTCCTGTAGTATGTTGACAACCAGAAGCTCCTGGTCACTGGTTGTAATATGCTAAATTCAAGTTAGGGAATCTCGGAAGTCCCATGGGTATCGCCCTGATGAGGTCTTCACGGCTGAAGCTCCTGGCAGTTGCTTGAGCCGACGCAAATCTAATCCGTAGAGAGTTGTCGAGAGAGCTAGCTAGATCCTTTTCGGAGCACTTGTAGACTTCCTCATGTCACGGAAAACGCCCGTTCATGCCCGTATGTCTGGTTCCCCTAGTCCATGGCAACAGCTTTCTCACCCGGCTGGCGTCGATGGACGACCGGGTATGTTGTCTATACTTTCGGGAGCGGTGCTTCATGCGAGTGATTGACAAAGTATGTCGAGTGATACGACCCCAGCACTCCGCATGAATGGCGTCGTCGGTATGGCCATCAACCGATGGATCATTTGCCCATTGCCGCTAGATGGGTCAGCAGTTCCGCACGAGACCTCGGCTACTGATGCGGTACCTGCTGCGTAGTAGCAAGGTCGTTGCAGACTGCACATGGAGACGTCGTTCCGCGGGTCCCTGCAACCGACAAATCTGTCGGGTCCGGGGTAGAATTAAGCTCCGTGGCGGTTTTCCCCACACTTGAGCCCACTTGAGACTAGCTTCGATTTAGAGCTGTTTCTAAAGGGTGTGCGCGTGGTGACATTTCAAAGAGAATGGTTGCTTTCAGGCAGTGTTCCGAGCGCCCTGGGGCAGCCCGCGTAATGGGTGATGTTCGTCGGAGTCGCGGTCGCGCGGGCACTAGGCGTGCAGAATATTTCCCCCATGCCGAGCTCGTGCTTTGCGCGGTTCATGCATTATCTACCTTTCTCAACTTATCTCTGGCTACTAAAGACCTCGCGACTGTCTTCTGCGTCTCTTCTGAACACTGACAAAGCCTGCGAATACGAATAGGTTGAGAACATGGAGACCAAGAAGATTGCTGGCTTTGATGTTGAGTTTCTGCCTTCGCGTCGCCGATTCGAAAATCTTTGGGTCGACTTCGAGCCAAACAAACGAGTGGTGCTGCCGAAGGGCTGGCGTAGGGAGGGACGCCTCCCGTTGCGAGAGTCCATCATCTGGACCAGAGATGTTCCTGTAAAGATGCGGGACGGAATCACGCTCTATGTCGATGTTTTGAGACCAGCAAATCGAGAGAATGAAAAGCTCCCCACCCTGATTCCCTGGAGCCCATACGGCAAATCCGGCACGGGGTTCTTCCAGACCAAAGATTACCTCTATGTTGGTGTTCCTATGAGCCATACGAGCGGACTGGAAAAATTCGAAGGCCCTGATCCTGCTGATTGGTGTGCTCGAGGATACGTAATGGTTCAGCCAGATGCACGAGGCACTTTCAACTCGGAAGGAGATGTCTATCACTATGGCTCGCAGGTCCGTTGGTAGCTGATCCGGACTCTCCAGCCAGACTGACATCAATTACAGGAGGCTCAGGACGGCTACGACACCATCGAGTGGGCTGCACAACAGTCATGGAGCAATGGTAACATTGGACTCGTAGGAAACTCTCACCTCGGCACAATGCAGTGGTATGGTCATCGCCTCGAACAAGGTCATTGAGCGAACATCGTGGTAACAGGCTCCAGGTTCATTGCCGCTGAGAGGCCACCTCATTTGAAGGCTATTGCACCCTGGGAGGGAGTCGGTGACTTCTATCGCCAATCGCTCTGTCGTGGAGGGATTCCGAATACAGCATTCTGGCGAGCTCTTTCAGGGTCGATGCAGGGTAAGTTGACGACATGACTCCTGCCTGTCTTAGCTTACTCACAAAAAGAGGTAACAACCTACGGGAAGACTTTGCTACCATGATCGAGAAGCATCCCCATTATAACCAATATTGGGCTGACAAAACGCCAAAAATCAAAAATATCGAGATCCCCATGTACGTTCTGTTGAGCTACTCAACAGGACTTCACACAGAGGGTTCATATCGAGGTTGGAAATATTCTAACTCAAAGGACAAATGGTCAGGATTGATGTGGTCTGGGATACTGTATAGAAACTGACTGCGTATAGGCTACGGATTCATCCGACCCAAGAGTGGCATGATTTATATCAACCTGAAAGCAATGACGACCTTCAACGATTCATGGACCACTACTTAGCTGGCAAGGATAACGGATGGGAGTTTACGCCTAAAGTTCGAGTGTCATTGTTGCGTTTCAATCGCCCAGCAATCGCCCATCGCGTTGAAGACAACTATCCGCCATCTCGGACCACGTATCGTACGCTTTATCTTGATTCCAAAGCTGGGTCATTGGTTCCTGAAGTTCCGATGCAGGACGCGACAGTATCCTATGCTTCAGATGACTGGGAGGACGATGGAGCGCATTTCACCTACAAGTTTGACAAATATACTGAGCTTGTCGGTCCTTCGAAAGCCACACTTTACATGTCGACAAAGGCGTCTGATGACATGGACGTTTTTGTCATCATCCGGAAGCTTGATATGGAGGGCCGGCCCTTGATCTCGCTCAACATTCCTCTGAAAAATCAACCACACGGCACAAGAGAAGAAGATATCGATGACATGAACCTGTACAAACACAACGGTCCAAGTGGACGACTGCGCGCGTCGAAACGCGCGCTAGATCAGGATCCCGACTTGTCCGAAGCGCAGCGACGAAGCCAGACACCCACGGAGCTGTGGTATCCCTACACCAAGGAGGAGAAGGTCCCTCCGGGGCAGGTTGTCGAACTGCAGATCGCGATATGGCCGAGTGGAATCGCGTTTGAGGCAGGGGAGTCCCTTCGCTTCGAAGTCAAAGGCCACGACCATCCTTTGCACGAGTTTGTCGGGATTCACAAGCAACTTACAACTCTCAACACTGGAGAGCATACGATTCACACAGGTGGAAGTCATGCATCACATGTATTATTGCCTTTTCTCACATGATGCTGAGGGTTGGTGGGAGATGTATGCGGAAGAGTTGCATGTGCGAGACCAATGATAAGATACCACAACGATGCTTCTGAAGGGAAGCCGAGGCTCAAGGGCGTTCGATCGGAGTAAGAGAGCCGTGAAGCCTGTCCGTCACCGAGGAATTCATCGGCTGCGGAATGGAAGGACTTCTCGCAGACAACAGCCGCTGGGCGATGATGTAGCGATTCTCCAGCATTGACGTACTCCGACATCTTCATTGCGGCACCAATGACTGTCGAGACGTAGCAGGTAGCAGCAAAATGGCGGCGAAGCAGTGAAAGGGAGCCGGCATGAACAAGACGACCCGATGCATGGCATATGAAACTAGGACTCTCGACCCGTGACGTCGACAGAACGCGATGACAAAGCATGAGGGCGGATTAAACTTCTTGACAAGTCGAATCGCCAAGTCAAGTTTCATTTCGCCGGCCACGACTGTGAGCAGAAATGTCAGCGACAAAGGGAACATCAGGACACTTTCCATGTATCGACATTTCTCTCCTTGAGTAGCTGCGACACAAAACGCGCCTCCCATGATCAACTCTGTGGCACAATACATGATAGCACGTGCGTGCATTGACACTGATTCCTTGCGACGCGTTGTTCAGCTCCGACTTGATCCACTGTGATGTGATGAAGGCTCTGTTGGTTCAAGCTATGTTCTGGTAGGAAGCGTCAATGAATCGCGCTCAGTAATCAGGCGGCCTTCGATGCCTGCTTTGCATTGAGTTCGTCTGGCCTGCCTTACGTACGAAACGATGATCCGACACAGCATCCCGAACTCAATTCACTTGCGAATCGTACGACCGTTCTTGGCAGATGGCGCTGAGTGAGGCGGACGCTCTTCAATTATTTTATGCATGTATACACGTAACGAGTGATATCAATGCCCTGACTGGCTTACAAAGGAACGAACATAACTATCCAGGACCTTTCTCACCATGGCAGAGGGCAGCGGACGTAGCTTCGACTACTTATACACTTGCAGAGGTCCTAGGTTTACAGGGGCCTGGCATCAACGTCAACGTGTTGTCCTACGTTCTAGAATACCCACGGCATCGAGCAAGCAGAAAATCGCCTCCCAACTCCTCCATCCGAAGACCGCATCAACCAACCCCCGAAGTACGAAGATGGTCACCGCAAAGCAACAAAAGGCGGTCCTCGTGACCGAGATCGGCAAGCCTGTAGAGCTTGGGACTCGAGACATTCCCACTCCAGGAGAGGGACAGGTGTTGGTGAAAGTGACCGCGACGATGAGTATGTCCGTAGGGCGTCGACCAGGACGTCACACGTCCACGTTCGCTAACATCTGCAGTCCTACCTCACGACACCTATGGCCGCGACTGGGGACTTCTCGTCGAGGACAGGCTTCCAGCTGTTCTCGGCAACAACGTGGCCGGCGTGATTGATGAAGTCGGCCCTGGGGTGGGCTTCAAGGTTGGCGAACGAATCTTCGGCATCTCTGGCAATGTTGCCGCATCATCCGATCAAGCTGGACTCCAAGAATACGCCATCCTGAATGCCGATGCAATCGCCCACATCCCGGAAGGGTTCTCCGATGCGGCAGTAGCGTCCCTTCCCATCAACCTCGTTACCTCTGCCGCAGTCCTCTTCACCAAGACTGGTTTCGACATGCCGGCCCCGTACCTGCCGAGGAAAGACTTCGATTGCGCCACCGCTAGCGTTGTCATTGTGGGTGGAGGAACTAATGTGGGTCAACTTGCTGTTCAGCTGGCCAGTCTCGCCGGCGTCGGCAAGATCATCGTCATTGCGGGCACTTCCAACAGTGCTAAGTTGCAAGCCATGGGCGCGACTCATTTCATCGACCGGCACAGCTCCTCGGCCGAAATGGTGAAGCAGATCCACGCAATCACAGGTCCGGAAAATGCCACACAGGTGTACTCGTGCGCACCACTGGATGTGGACTTGGTCATCGGACTCCTGCCAAAGGACAAACCATCGACGCTGAAGACCCTGCTGCCATTCGAGGGCGACGAGGAGGAGCAATTGGGGGCATCCCTCCCTCTTTGCAAGTTTGCTTTCGTCCACGACCTGACGAATGCCAGTTTGGCGCCCAATGCGGCTCAATTCTGGGCGAAGGTACCAGAGTACTTGAGGACTGAGAAGCTTCTGCCGGCCGACTTCCAGGTGGTGCATGGACTAGACGATGTCAGCGGTATCAACAACGCATTGGACCAGTACAGAGACTTCAGCAGAGCTGGAGCGCAGACTGTCGTCTTGATATGAGACGATAGACGCAGACTAGAACATTCGCTCTGGAGACTTGCTCTTTCGTCAAATGCCTTGTCAAGTTCGATATTGTCTTTGAGTCGACCAATCTGCCAAGTAGCTGCGATAGGGAGACAGGCTGTCCTGGCGTGTATCGGGCGTTGTCCGGTCGATCAAACTTCCTGACCAGCGAGGGCGCTGAAGGTCTGAGGATGTCTCTCTGACCACGTGGATGGTCTTGAAACGATTCTCACTTGGGCGTCAATCAGTGGGAAAGTTCTTTCGTGAAATTCCTGGCAAGGGAGGGCGCTGTAAGAAATGGACTCAGATACGTTGCAACGAGAAGAACGCCCAGTGGTTAGCCAAACAGCTTGGGAGAAGCAACTGCATACCCTGATCCCTTCTAGCATACCCTGATCCGAGCACTAACACTGAGCACCCTGACGTAGCATCTAGCAAGACGCAGCGAGACGACACTCAATAACCTTCCATCTGTTCTGTGAACCAAGCGCTATATCTCCTTCAAGAACCCAACCTCGACCATTTTCTCGATTGGAAGCTTCAAGTTCGCCATCTTCGTCCGGGTATTCTCTCTCACCCAAAGGAATATCCACAGAACGACGCTCCGAAAATAGCCCGACTTGGCCTTCAGCTTCATCTGCTCTTTGCCCATAATGTACAAAACATTTCGGTCGAAATCTTTCCGCAATCTCACCAACTCGTCGTCAACTTCAGAGACGTCATCGCCGCTTCGGACACCCGACTTGCTCAATGCAGCCGTCGCGGCCGTGTGTTTCTCGTTGTATGCGAGGTAGTTAGCGACCTGATCGCATACAACAGCAGCGAGGTTAGAAGTGATTATTTCATCGTTGTAGCCATACCGGACCACGACTCTGTAGCAGTTCTCAATTGCGAGTCTGGTGACATGGAACCGCTTGTCTGTCACGGATGGCTCCTGGACTGGTCGCAGATGCAGCATGATCTTGATCCGTGGTACCGCCGCCAACTTGAGAACAAATTGGCTGAACACGATTGGAGTCTTGCTGCCAACTTTGTCGAAGAACAAGGCCACGCCTGGCGTTGTGGTTATCGAGCTCGAGCCGTACTGCTCGGTGAATTGGAGGTCGCCGTTGTCCAGGGATTTGAAAAAGTGCGATGTTGGCACCCTGTCTTCGGCTTCCACAGCCCATTGTTGTTCCTTGCCAAACCGCCACAGGAGCAGACACAAGGCGAGAAGGGCTGCCAAAGCCAGCGTGAACCAAGCGCCATCAGGGACTTTGGTAAGGACCGAGGAGAGGTAGGTGCCATCCAAGCATATGATGACAAGAAATGGGAAGGCAATGTAGACTGGCCGCAGTTGCCACGCCACGATAGCGACTAGCCCAACCATGATTGTGTCAAACATCGTGACAAACATAACGCAGACGCCATACGCATTGCCCAGCGATGTGGTCTACCGACGTGTCAGTAGATGCTTGCAGTAGATAACAAGCTTGACTAACGTTATTGTAGATCGACGCCACCAAGACCGTGCCTATCATCAATAACCAGTTGGCAGTAGGCACATAAATTTGGCCATGGAAGACTGTTGACGTATGAATCACCTTTATCTGCGGCATATATGACAACTTCATGACTTGATTGAGTAGCTGTGGCCAGTCAGCCGAGGTCACAGAGCCTGCAAGATTCGTCATACCTGAAAGGTCGCCGTGATGATTGCTTGCGATGCAACAATGGCAGCGAGTATAGCGATAACCAACGCAGGGTAAATCGTGCCAGGAGGTGCCGCCTCAAAGAATGGATTGGCTGCTGCTTCCGGATGAACACTAATATATGCCGCTTGACCGACGTAAGCGAGCATCAAGCAAGGGAAGGTATAGAACAGCCAACTGATTTGGACTGCTTTCCTGGAAAAGGCGCCCAGATCAGCGAAGAGAGCTTCGAGTCCAGTAAAGCACAAGAGAACACCGCCTAATTGTCGCCAACCAGACTCGCCATTTCGCACGAGGAACATGAACCCTTCGGCGGGATTGAATGCTTTGAAGACCCCAGCATCGTAGTGGACGAGGTTATAAATGCCAAAGACAGCGTTGAATCCAAGCCAGATGATAACAATGGGCGAGAAAAAGACTGTGATCTTGGTGATGCCAAGTGGTTGGACCAGAAAGAGTGCAATCAAGATAGCATCAGTGACGCCAATGATTGTGCTCTTGGAGATGTCAGGATCGACGACTTGAATCCCCTGTACAGCTCCAAGCACTGATTGAGCAGGAGTAAGCAGACCGTCCGCGATGACCATAGTGACTGCGAGTACGCCCATAACCTTCAAGGCGGTCTTCACGAATGGGCTCTGCTCGATTGTTCTCCGAATTTGTCGACCGCTGGGCTTCAAGTCGCCTGAGCGGTGTCTCTTCATCTGCACAAGAAATGATTCATGGGGAGCACGATCCGTGATATTGATCTGGTTGCCACATCAGTCCACGACTTTCGCCTGTTGAAGCCGCTGCATACATATCTGGATAGCAATGAATAGGTGCTGAAAGTGCCTCCCTCACCGTCATTGTCCGCACGAAGGATGATGAAGGCGTATTTGACGGTGACCATCATGAATAAGCTCCAGAGGATAAGCGACAAGACCCCAATGAGATCTTGTCTCGAAGGAGCGGCCCCAGCAAATGTTGAAGAGTAGACATAAAGCGGACTAGTGCCGATATCCCCATATCTGCCATCTTGGTTAGCTTTGTCTCCGGAAGTGATCATGAGATGAAAGATTGCAGGGGAGTTGGCAGTCATGTCTCGGGAGGACTTTGTGTGCTTGCTCGCGCCAATGCTCATGTCATCGCTCATTCCCCGATGCAAGTCTGCTGGGGTACTCACATCACTCCGATGGACTGATACGCCAGCCACATCAGCAGCTTGCCCGAGAACACCTTAGACCGTCGTTAATTACTGATGGACACGAGACTGAGCATCGCACCTGACGTTTCTTGAAATCTTCCTCGAAGCAGACGTTCCCCTCGTCCTCGACATCTCTGCTCCGCACTTGTGTACGAGATCGAATGTTGCAGATGCCGTCCTCACCAACAACACGAGCACTCTTGCTGTAATGCTCGTCCTTGCTGGATTCCTTGGGTTCTTGCTCAGATGCGACGATCGAACCTTTACGCGCTTCAGACGGCGGTATGTCGAGTTTGATCGTAGACATAGCGGAAGTCGAGGGCGGGACTCTGTCCAGTCGAAACAGCGGCAGCGAACAGAGGCAATGTTCGAGCACTATTCTCCAGGTGCGGTGGGCAGTGGTCTATAAAACGTCCGAGCCGAGGATACAGTTTTTGGATTCCCTGACAGACGCCTCAAGTGGATGGCATCCTTCTTTATTCTTCAAGAGTGGATTGCATGGGCTCTGAGCCCTGTTTGAGCATGCCCTGCGATGATCCGGGTGGGTCTGTGGTATGGATCAATGCCACGCCCCACAACCATCATGTGGAAGGGACGATGATAAGTGTAATTGAAACCACTATCTCTGCGTTCGCGATTGGCGACCTCCCTGACGTTTGATTCGGTTGCAGAACGCTAGACCTGAACGTTGAAGTTGTCAGTTGCAGACGTGTACCTTTTTGGCCAGGACAGACAAGGATCATGCGTGCAGTCGAGTCAAGATATCGGCACTGAACCTTCTAGGTGCTTGACCATACGAGTGATTTCTGTTATTGGGTCGGCTGATAGACTTTGGGCGATGGCAGGTACCAGGCGGTCTGTGCTTCGCTGCGATATAGGGATTTTGCAGACTCCGAGATTCGGTCGGGCCTGAATAGCCGTGGAGTACCCCAAGGAAGGCGCAGCAGCCCAATCCTGCTCGAATTGTCACATCTTCTTCCTGTATTACGAGAAGTTGTCGCCGTTGGCTACTTCAGAAACGCATGTGCTGCTGGCTGGCGGCAGGACGGAGCTTGGCATCGCGCGTGCGGCGCGGTCCACGGATCAGATGGACCTCTCCTCAACCAGGAGCGAGAATCAAGGTATACTGCAACCTAATGCCATCCGATAATGCAAGAGCACTGCGCCTCGAACCCATCTTGGTTTTCGAACATCAAATGGCGTGATCCTTGACGGGGTGAATCATGCGTGACAAGCGAAGTTCAGAAGGTGTCATCTCCCTCGAGCTGTGCCAGTCTTGGCGACTCAGATCTATCTACGCGTCTTCACCACGTGATTCGCAGCCTTGGACAGCCTTGCCAAAGTCTTCACAGGCTCGCCCAGATTTCTCTTCCCAAGCGTAGATGCTGTAGCACAAAATCGGGTCGGCCGTGAGGAACCTTTCGCTAATACATTGCCTCACAGTCGATCATTCTGAGATTGAGCATGCTGTCACCTCACTAGAGTCAGCGGAACCGAGTCAAGTGGCTGCATGAGCATCTCGAAAATCGCGCATCATCGGCGGCAAGACGGAGGAAAGGATGTCTGCCAAGATAATTGTGACATTGGCCATTAAGGAGTCCTTTGCGACTGGCCCGTGCTGGAAAGAGCGAATTGTCCAGACGTAGCGTGTCTGGTCCAACATGAAGACCAATTGTGAACTGTGTAAGATCTAATCTATGGAGGTCTCTATACTGATTGTATGATGCTGAATATCCGATGACACGATATGGAAATCTGGCCGCATTGCTGCCGTAAAGCAGTAGAACACAACTAGGATGACACTAGCCACATCCACAGAGCACTCCCCAAGCCCATCCGTCCTCGACGTCCGTCTATACAACTTGATTGACATCGTTCGAGACGTCATTCCCATTTCGCATTCGGCTTGCCGACCTCGACTTGCCCTTTCGATGCGCATCTTCCTCTTCCGCCCAATCGAGCGTTGTACTCGGCAGTAGTATAGCCCTGTCAATCGCCACAGGCAACCCTCTGTGCCGGCCTCTCAACATGACAGCACACAATATCAACTTGCTTCCCGTATGCCATGCGCCGCAGAATGAGTACGCGTTCCATGGTACTCCAGTAGAAATGCCGACGCAACCATACGCTGAGACGACTTCGAAGATGATGTTGAAGACTGAGAAGACAACGGGGTCTCGGTTGAACTGGCCCGTTTCGATAATGGCGATGAGAAAGACGGCGAGTGAGATCCACCAGATGTCATGCCCAAGTTGTCCACGTAGCTGCATGCGCAGGAAGTCTTGGTTTGACCAATCGCTAGCCGACTTCGCTGTTGGAGCCTTTCTGAGCCCGCCATCCCCAGTCAATGTTCGCTTCAGTCCCCGTAACAATTCATTCGCTCCACCTTGAGCAGCTGGCGCCGCAATCGATTCTTGCGGCTGATCGTCGGCAAAGATACCAAGGGAGCGCTCTTCATATACGTTGGTATTGCGGATGGTGATAGTCACCGGAAAGGCGGAAACGTACATCATCAGGACGTACAGCACTTGAAGACCTGGATAAAGGCCGGAGATAGGAACCACATAGAATCCTCCAGCGCGAACGGCGAACGCTTGAAAGAGGCCATCAAGGACTCGGTATTTTGGTTCAATGGATTCGACAACCGGGTTGCCAATGCTGAGGACCTCGAAGGCGATCCAGTCTATTCCGTTCAAGAGAACTAGTGAGAACACCAACCACCAGGTATGCTTTGCCGGAAACAGATTGGTATAAACACGCCTGGGGTGATCGAGGATGAAAGTAAGTACCGTCTTCCACTTCTGAAGCCGCGGCGAACTGGTCTTGGGAATGGCTTTCTTCATGGTCCACAGGATGAGCCTGAGGAACGGTGGAAAGCATGTGTTGCCCGCAAGAATCAGCAGACTCAAAGTCAGCAGACAATAGTAGCTAGTCTGCAATGCGGTAGCGTTTGCATCGAGAAGAGCCATACCGGAGTTGTTGAAAGCGCTGACCGCAAAGAAGGCGCCCGTCCAGAATGGATTCAGACCGTTCTGGTAGGCGGTGTCTGGTCGATTGATCTGCAGCCATGCGCCGACACCAATAGCTCCACAGAGTTGGAAGACAACAAAGTAGATAGGAACGAGCCACGAAAGGACACAGATAGCATCATACTCGATCCCGCCAAGTGCTCGTCTTTCCTTTTCGCTCAGATGGTAGAATCGGCTGTTTCGACCAAGAAGTCCATACACAGAATCAAGATAGTTGTGGAGCTTTGCAAGCGAACCAGCGCGTTGTCGATGTTCTTGACCTGATCCTTTCTCATCCACGTGTAGAATTGGCTGCGCATAGCGTGGATGGTTCGCTGCCGAATGTGCCGCGACTCCACGGTTAACGTTGGAAAGAAAGCTCCTGCGGCGTTGAAGCTGGGAACGGCCAGTCTGCTCTCGCACGGGACGAGGATCTTCTCCGAAAGTGATGTGTCCGGATTCCGTTTGACCGTTCTCAGGATCACCAGCGCTGATCGGCGGGGCTTCTGGGCGTACCATATTGCTCGTAGATTCGGAACGGACACGGCTCGCAAACGTTGGCTGATACTCCTCGTCAGGAATAGGGTCCTTGATCCGACTGCCTTGAACGACGCCAGAGGCCACCGCATCCTCTTTTCGACCGTAATCAGTGACTCTCCTCTTTGAAAGAGAAAACGTGAGTGTTCGAATTCCCAGGCGGCGTCGCTTACGATCAGCGAGCTCTTCAAGTCGTTTCTCCATGGCGGTCTTGCGGATATGCAGGATGGCAATCGAAACAAATATCGAAGAGCCCATGATAATGAGCAAGAACAGCATGACCTGTTGCCATGTGTTGAGCTGGGACAGATTGACAGTGTTGAGGCCGGCTTCTGTCATTGCGGACACAACAAGGAAGAAACTGTCGATGAATCTGACGCTCTGAGAAGGAGTAGAAGACGCCCAGAAGATGATGGCGGCCAGCATACATGTCCCGCAAAAGTAGATGTAATGCAGGCTGATGAATGAGATAGGCTCCAGATGCGGCTGGATCTTGTTGTTGAAGAAGTCGGCCACGCTCTTCAGGATTTTGAGGCCGAGGTTTCGTTGTGAAGGTTTGTCTTTCTTTTCGACCGCCATGTCGACCGCGGCGCTCGAAGCGCAATCGTTGGCGCCGTTCACATCGAAGCGCAACACCTGATGGGAAGTCAAGACCGGATGGAGGTAGTTACGACATGTTGACGCGCTAGGATCTCTTGGCGCGTCCGTGCTGAGCGCCTGCCAACTTGGACCCCGGAGGAAGGATCCAGCCGGAGTCAAGCTTCCAATCTACCTATAAGTGCCGGGAGCTTACTGCCAGCTCTAAACTGAGGCCACTCCAAGTGATTGCGGTCATTGATCAACCTGCATTAATACTGTCGTCTTATCTGCAGTGAACGCACAATAGCGGTGGATTCAATATGTGGTTGACGCCGCCCGAAAACCGCGACGACCGACCAAATGTTGCGCCGTCTCATCGCCGCGATCCAATGAGACTATACCACAACCAATCACAAGCGTACACATCCAAGAAATACATCGTAGAGTGTACAGAAATGTGAAGATATCGCCTTGTTGCCAGCGGTCGCAGGCTCGAGCGATGAATTCGAAAGCCATACGGCCGAAAATGAAGCGCCGTATCCGCCCAGCCGCCTTATCACCGCCAATATCCAATGCCGAGGGCGTAAATCTGTTTCTTTCAGGCCGCAACGCTTGATTTCTTTCCACTTGTTTTCACACAGCGATGCCCGATCTTCGTTGTAGACGCAAGCGAAGGGTCGATCCCACGCAAGCCGACAGCTCTGGTGACGGCGTTGATTCGCCGTCCCATGAGGCAGTTACGTGTAGCAAGGTCTCGACGTCCGCCGCAGCTCGAACTACGCTGACTCCGTGATTACCTAGCGCCAGCACATCATGATCTGGCGGCGAGTCACTGCATTGCCGTCACGTCGCAATCGAGGTAGGAGGATGGATATCAGCTCAGCTCAGAGACCCGCAGACGGAGCAATTCTGACGCCGCTGCCAGAGTGATCCATGACCTACCAACTACATAGAGGTCAGTCCTTGCTCGCGATGTGCCATCACTCTCGCCCATCGACTACAAAATTCACAAGTGACCAGACACCCACCAGTCAGACGCAACAACCATGCCTGTCCGCATCACCGTACTCGTGAAGAAGCTGGATAGCCTCTCTGATGAGAAATTTCATGACTACTGGGCAGGTCCGCCGCCTCGTGATCTTCCACCAATACTGACGATCCCAGTCCAACTCTCATCCCCAGATCTTTCTCAGCACTCCATCTGCACGTCAACTGCTGCTGAAGTACTCCCAGTACCACATCTCTGCGCCACTCACCACTGCACTTCGTACGGGCGCCCACGCTCTGAATGTCGAGCCTGAATTCAGTGGCGCTGCGGAATTTTGGGTAGAGAAGCTGGAAGACTTCGGGGCGATCTTCACGGATCCGGTCTATCTCAAGGATGTTATTCCAGACGAGGAGAGCTTCCTCAAACGAAGCGAGAGTGTCATGTTTGTGGGAGAGGAGCAAGTCAAGTTCGTGGCAGGTCGATAGAATATAAATGTCCAGCTATGCAGGGTCCACACGATGAAAGTTGAAGTCGAGGATGTGACTGCTATAAACTCGATTAGCTTACCCAGTCAATGAAGTACGAGCTGGCAGTAACAAAGGAAATCGTAACTCCCGACATCCAAGGTGGATGCTTCGACGTCCCAGGACACTTGTGAAACCGTCGGCCTGCATCAAATCGCAGTACAATGTCCTGGTACGGTGACCCAGGCGACAACAATGCGCTATTGCGGATGTACGCCTCTCCCGTTCTCTCCTGCATCGCTCGCGAGCCCATCATACTTACAAGCAAAACACTGCTCGCGGATCACTACGCGCAGATAGCTGCACACTTATCAATGCACATCGGCCGATTCGTTTGTCGACTACCATTGCATTATGATCTGGGCTGGTTGTACTGTTCCGACTTGGCTTAGCGCTGTCGCGAAAGCCTCGCGTAGCGAGACCTCCTGCAGTTGCAGTGGGAATCGCCCTAAATGATGTGCGATTGGAAGTCCTTGCTCGCGGCTGCTGCCTTGGAGCACATATATGAGTCTTGCCACCATCCGAACCTGTCGAGTTCCTGCAAAAAGTACGTCCACCTCTTCCTGTTGTTTCTCCTGTATATCCCACACCCGCGGTGATGCAAACCACGAAAATGGAGAGAACCACTTTACCTGCCATGGCGACCCCGGCCATGGCTTGCACGACCCACTGCTTTCGATGCAACCATTCACCCGCAGGTTCCGATCCACCATTGAAGCGATGCGGTAAATGCCGAGTTCGAAATTACTGCTCGCAGGACTGCCAAAAGGCGGATTGGCCACAGCATAAGACCGAATGTCCCGCCCTCCGAGAGGGAAAGTCGGTCCCAAACCGCATCAGAACAACTTTCCGCCTCGACATGTCCGCTATGCAGGCGACGAGGGACTCCAGTGCGGCTGCTCCAACGTCAGAGAGCGTGAACAATCAGGAACCAGACACCCTATACTTTTTGAAGGTGACCTGTCGCAGCATCAACGATGTCCTCCTCTTCGGGCCGTACACGATGTTTTGGGACGTCCTGCTCGAAATGACTCGTGAGATGAAGCGTCTGGACAGCGACGTAGGAATAGATACCTTGGAGGAA
This sequence comes from Cyphellophora attinorum, assembly GCF_001299255.1. NCBI lineage: Eukaryota > Fungi > Ascomycota > Eurotiomycetes > Chaetothyriales > Cyphellophoraceae > Cyphellophora > Cyphellophora attinorum. Next base: position 55,422 of record NW_017253281.1, read on the forward strand.
CTTGTCGCGATGCCAGGATTCCGCTCAAGAACCCTCGTCTTCTTCAACGCACCCCTTGTCAATGGCAATGTCGCCAAGTTCGATATCATCAGGGAAAAGAACCCAGAGGCCGTGGGGAGCTCTCTCTGGAGAAGCTGGAGGTGCAGTCTTCTCAGTGCGAGTTGTTATGCCTTTGACTGTGCCAGAGGGAATGATTCCCGGCGTCGAAGGACGATGCCAGCTCAAGGACATGGAGCACATGGCCACCTTCACCTCAAAGCCTGCGGCAAGCAGCTTCGCGGAGAGACAACTGTTGGTGATGGCAAGCAGGTCCAACCCGCCACAAGGGCGTTTGATCGGCGCGCGTGTTGACAATCAGTTCTGGCGCGGTGTGATGGGTATCATCGAACGATTGCCAGTCCAGGCTCACAGCTATGATGAGATAGTTCAAGTCGTTGACCATAGTGCACGACCTTGAGGCGGCCACTGACGTCCCATGCGGAGACTGAAGCGTCCTTCCATATGCTTGTGCACTCAGTAAAGACTGTCCGTGGCAGGAAGGGAAATATGGCTGCGAGGTGGCCATTAAAATTAGATTAGATCTCGGGTAACAAATCTTTCATTCCAACAACACTCTTCTAAACTTCAAATCTTCGGGACTCTTCGTCCGCTCCACCGGTTCCTCTTCTAATGCGCCTGCAGGCCCTAGATGCTAAGGCCAGCGGGTAAGCAAGCGACAGAGCCGAAATAAAGACGCCAAGACCATGCACGACGAAGGGCAGATGACTAGTGCTCCTTCTAAAACGTAGCTTGGAAACGTTGCCCTCCGCCGAGATCGTTGCTTTTGTTAGGCACTCTCAGCGAAAGTCGCATAATGTGGTGGATCGAAAACACACCGCCATCGCCCGGGCCCATCCCAGAAGTATTCCACTTCATGCAGGGAGAGAAAGCGGATGGCGCGTACAGTCCTGAATTTTGGTGATCATGTCGGTCGGACTGGTCACATCCTTACGCAGTCTTGACAGCTCCAATGCTGCGCTGATCCGTGTTGCCGTGAATGCAGACCGGAAGGGCAGAGATGAGAAACCGTGAGTCATACCAGGCGAGTCCTTGCCCGTTCGTCAGATGATGGAGTCGATGACCTGAATCGTTCCAGAGCATGCGTACAAGTCGATCAAACCTTGAGCAAGATCTCTCCTGCGTCGTAGCCCCAAGCGGCCTCGAGGTCTCGTAATCTCCACAGAGCACCCCAACCTGTGCTTCGGTCGATCTTCTTGAGCAGCCTCGCCACTGCCAGGTGCTCTTCCAAGTGGCTCAGATGCCGGCCTGCGAGATAGAGCGGCTGGATCGCATTGACCAGGTTTCCCAGATGCGGATTCGTCATCGATATCCCACAGATCTGCTTAGCATGCCATATCAGCGAGTACTGCTGCTCCTGTATGGCCAGCGGCGGCCGCCCAAGGGTCTCAGTGTCGAGCAGGATCAGACAGGCGGTATGGTAGAGCTGATTGCTTGATATTGCTGCCCAGTGTGTGAACAGAATGCGCGGAAACAGCGATGACGCATCCTCCGAATCGGGAGATTGAATTGGAAGCAGCTCCAAAGGACGGGTTTCCAGCCACTCGCGCAGGTCAGTCCAGAGGCTCTGCCACTGCGTAGCGAAAGGCCGTTGGTCGTCAGTGTCGACCTCACCAAGCTCGACTCGGAAGATCTGACGGCGCATCAAATCGCATGCTTGTGTACAGAGATACACCGCGAAGTTGGCGTGCATATCAGGGCTGTTATGCTTGCGGAAGAGATCTTTGGCGAAGGTATGGTATTGCTCTCTATGCGAAAGCGTTGGCGAGGACTCCGCCGGTAAAGAGGGCGCCCATTGCTCAAGTGGTAGTACGGTGGCTTCGATGAAGTTCGATATGATCAGTCCGCACAGCTCCATACGAGCATAACACCAGAATACAGCCTGCAAAAGGCCGCCGGAGAAGCCTGTGACGTTGAAGAGACTGAAGAGACTAGCACATCCCTCCAAATGTCTCTTCCAATCACGTGGCGAGCCTGACATGAGTTCCAGACATGCCAGGATGCAGACCGTGGCAAGAACATTGGGATCGCGCGATTGCAGCTAGGGCCAAGCAGTCGAATCGATTCTTGGTAGAGCTCAAGGCTATCATGGCTCTTCTGAGTAGATCTCCTCTCGGTCTGGCGAGCGCTGAAGGCAAGGACTGCATATAACAAGGCAGGAGACTTCGAAGCTAGAATAGGTATATTGACACCAAACTGCTGCGTATCGTCGAATTTGTCGAGCTCCGGGGCGCATTCGGTGAACCAGTTCTTCAAGTACTTGATTGTGCTCAACTTCGAGATCGTTCTCGGGAGCGTCGTCGCTGACAACAAGCCTCTCCCTGCTGCACGTGCTTCTGTTGTGTGATTCGGTTGCTCATCGCGAACAAATTCCTCTGTTCGCTCCGCAAGCGGTGATCCAGCTCGAGAGGGTGCGAGACTGGTCACGCCTGCTGATAGGACAAATCGAAGCTCTTTCTGAAGTTCGATATAGCGGATGTTTGCCGAGTATCCGTCCCCCGTGCTGGAGACCGTTGCCGGTGAAGTGACAGGTGCGTACGGCGACAATTCCGTGCTTGCCATATTGAGGCATCGTAGCGTTGCTCCCCGCGATTGTCATTCCATGCAAGGCGAGGAGACGTAGGCTACATGGACGAGAAAGACGAAGCGTGAAAGAAACAACGGATTTCTTGCTCCGAAGTGCATGATCTGCCCCAGTGGCGAGTGGTCCGAGTGGGGTGGACCTAAGAAATTTCTGTAGGCGGGGATAGGCCTGAAGTCTACTGTTTTGGCACTGGCAGCTGCATGTTGCTTGCCGAGTCTTATCACCACGTCAAGCTTTCTACGATGGGAAAGACTGAAGCGGCTGGCTCATGATATTTGTGACTTTCCTGAATCGATAATGCGCACAACCACAACGGTTGTCCGGTGCGCAGAGACGTATGAAGCGCTTGTCCGGCACGCGAACGCGTACTCTTGTGGCCAACCGGCGCTTCGGAAAGGTATGATTCAATGAGTAATCCTAGTTTTTGGACTAGTCCATAGGCTACTTTGCTCGATTCGGCCCAGGCTAGACCAGAGATAGAACTGTAGGCTACGCGCCTGAGCGCACTTCATGGTTTTTGCTTTCAGACCGCCACGTGAGCCAAAGCTGGTGCCCTTCTAGGTCTGTAAAGGCAAATTCCCAGGGTCAATAATGTTTCCCATGGCTCCGCCGACGACCCCGACCTGGACTTTCTGGGGTTGCACGCGGAGGATATAAAGCGCCTGCTTTACCTCTCTCGAGGACGATCCCTTCCTACCTCCTCTCAGAAACGAAGGTTCCCAGCAATCTGCCAATAAGCACCATGGAGCGGACTACATCACGCGCTGAGGCCGATCAGGCTCGCGCCGACATGGGCGTCGAGGCCCGGCAACAATTCATGACCGGCAAGCAGCAGAAGGGTGTGTTCAGCCAGATCGCTGCCAATCCGAAGATTGTATTCATCGCTTTTTTTGCTTCGTGAGTTGCGCCATCGTCAAGGAGGCCTTCATGGCTAACATTTCAGACTCGGCGGCTTCGAGTACGGTTACCAGCAAGGTGTCCTGGGCCAATCTTTGGTGATGCATCGATTCGTCTCCAACTTTCCTTCAGTCGTCGCGTCGTCCGCCGCAACAGGTTGGCTTACTTCAGTGCTCCAGCTTGGAGGCATTGTCGGATCACTCTCGGCTGGGTTCCTCGGCGAAATTTTCTCCCGGAAGTACACCATGCTCATGGCTTGCCTCTGGGTCATCTTGGGATCTTACCTCTATGTCGGAGCCCATGCCGGCGCCTCATCGCTGCTGTACGCTGGAAGATTCTTTACTGGCCTCGGTGTCGGCCTGTTCAGTGGTGTTGGACCGCTCTACAACGCTGAACTCGCTGCTCCTGAGATCCGTGGCTTCCTCGTCTCTTTCTACCAGTTCGCCACGATCTTGGGAATCATGTTGTCATTCTGGTGCGGATACGGCAGTAACTATATTGGCGGGACCGGCGATGGACAGTCGAACCTAGCGTGGCGTCTTCCTTCAATTATTCAAGGCATTCCCGCCATTTGTCTTGCGATCGGCATCTATTGGATGCCATTCTCTCCGCGATGGCTCGTGAAGAAGGGCAGGACTGAGGAGGCCCGGCGGACCCTTGCTTGGCTACGAAAGTTGCCAGAGAACCACGACCTCGTCGAGTTTGAGTACCTCGAGATCCTTGCTGAAGCGGAGTTTGAGCGACGCGCTTTCGCTCGTGCATACCCAAGGCTTGCCGAGAAGCAAAAGCAGAGCCAATTCATGGAACAAGTTGGCCAATACGCCAATTGGTAAGTTGCTCCCCCATGGTCAAGATTGTCCCCGAAAATGAGCATTGCTCTTAAGACTGCCCGAGTATATGTCTCGGGCCGGTAGTTGCTCTCCTTGACCTTACAGTTCTGCTTTCGAGCACACGCCCTCTTCCCGGGACAAGGCTAATCAGATTTGCAGCTTCCGAACCTGGGACAACACGAAGCGCTGTATCACCGTCTGGCTGATTATGTTCTTCCAGCAGTGGTCGGGCATCGATGCGATCATTTACTATGCCTCCAATGTATTCAAGAGTCTCGGGTTGACAGAGGGAACGATCGCCCTGCTTGCAACTGGTGAGTAACCTTGCAAAGTCCTCCATGCTAGCATTGACTGACAGATCGCAGGTGTCACTGGCGTCGTTTTCATCGTTTCGACTGTCCCCGCCATGCTGATCATCGACAAGGTTGGCCGCAAGCCCATGCTGATAGTCGGATCTATCGTGATGTGCGTCTCGATGGTCATCGTTGGCGTGATTGTCGCGTGCTTTCACCATGACTGGCCTGCACATGTTGCGGCTGGCTGGACTGCCGTTGCTTTAATCTGGGTTTACATCGCTGGCTTCGGAGCCACTTGGGGACCAGTCTCATGGACGCTAGTCTCCGAGATCTTCCCGCTGTCCATTCGTGCAAAGGGTGCCTCCTTCGGAGCTTTCAGCAACTGGGTATGTCGTTCATTCAATAAAACCCTCCCCAGTCCTGCGACGGACGCTAACATACCGCCATTCAGATCAACAACTTCGCCATTGCGTTCTTCGTCCCGTACGTATGCATATGAACCTGGATCGGGCGAGATATCAATCTCCCGGTTCTGGTTCTTCCCGATACATGTTCATACTAACAGGTGATAGACCAATGCTGAAACATTGGCAATGGGGGACTTACATCTTCTTGTAAGCGCCATATATCCATCTCACGAGACAAGGCTGACATGATTCGCAGCGCCGTATTCCTTGCTGTTGGCATTCTATGGGTCTGGTACTTCCTCCCTGAGACCAAGAACAAGACATTGGAAGAGATGGACAGAGTTTTTGGATCCAACACTGGTGAGCAAGACGCTTTGCTGCTGCGAGAAGCCCAGAGAGACGTTGGATTGCTTGCGTTCCTCGACGGCAACAGGGCCGCTGATGAGAAGAGTGGCGAGGGCTCTTTCGCAAGTGTGCAGCACGAGTCGAAGGTATGAGTCGTAATTGCTTCAGCACGTCCAAAGTATCGGACGAGCCGAAGCCAGGAGGCCACTGATGGGGATCGGCGGAGATAGATATGTCTTCGTGGTAATAGTAATGAGCATCGAAAGACTCGGTGGTTGTTCTATCTCAAGTCCTGCCTTCGGCCGTCAACGCGTACAATCCGGTAGCCTTCTCTGCTCTTGTGAGACAGCTTTGCAGCACTTCTCTTTGGGAGTGATGCGTCAAACGCGGAGAGACGTATATTAGAGCTGCAATCAAGATCGGGTCCCACTGCGACGTCTCGAACGCGTTCTGCGTAGCCATGCCCACGATGGACTGCATGTGCCAGCTCACTGAGAGTGCCTGTCGAGAGCCGGATGGTGGAGGCTTGACAAGCCGTGGTCGCGAGGACAGTAGAATGAGTGATGCGAAGTGATATGTTGCGTTCGAGAGAAGGGCTTGCGCGCTGGAATAAAGCTCGATCGGCAGTGACGCCGAGCTGAGATCAATCTGGCCGGCCTCAACGGTGCCGCAGCTGACGATTGGTAGCATGTGCTCTGCACGCCGCCGATGCCATAGCTGCAATGCAGTCCATACTTCAGCCCATAAGGCGCCTGCGGGCTGGGCGGTCTCCAGAGCTGCATTCGATAAGGAAAAAGCGCTTGCCAGCAGCTGAAGAGGCGTGGAGATCTCTCCTTCTCCTGCTGCGGGCGAAAACCCGCTCACGCGGTCCCAGTGGCGGGAGCCGACCAAAGGCGAGCAACCAAGAACAGTAGCGACAGCAAGGTCTAACCTCATTAGCAAACGCACGCAACAACGTCGGTACTTACCCAGCCTGAAAAAGAGACGCCAGAACGGCTCTTCGGTTTGGCCGGTCATACTCGACTCAAGAAATTGCTGGAGTGCGCCTTGCACCATTACTGCGTTTGTACAGCAGAGAACTGTGTACAACAGCATGAGATGGCGTACGATGCTTTGCACATGGTCGGGATCGTAGTGTGCTAGACTTTCGGCTTCTGCTTGGTAGTGACGGCATTGCACATCACTTTCACTCAAGTTGCTGGCACAATGTCGAGAGCTAACAGCAAGCACAGCAGCCATCACGGATCGATACTTGCGGGCTGTACCGAAGAGCTTCACGCCGAAGAAATCGTCGCAGGTGAAGGCATCCAGCCACGGAGCGACTTCGTACCGGAAGTGGCAGATGAGATCGATCTCGTCAGCCCTGGAACTAGATGTTGGTGACGTATGCTGGGGCGACACAACGGCGACGTCTGCCAACGCAGTTTTGGCGCCCTGCCGAGTGGCGACGGATCTCAGACCATCCACGACACTCGACTCGCTGTGACCATGGAGCTGGGCCGAAGTTCGTGATGAGTCGATCTGATGTAGTGCGACTGGTAACGTCTGTGCTCGCTGGGGCGGAGGTGGTCTGTACCTGGCGATGGATGCCGTTGGCGCTCCGCTGGAGCTGTGGTAGCTGCCGCCTGACAGCGAAGTAGTGGTCGGCGACCTATCCCCATTCGTGTCGTACCTGTGCCCTGCGTGATTATTGTCCCGCGGCGCGAACTCATGCACCGACACATTTGCAAAGCCAGGATACTGACATAGCGCGCCTCGTTTCACGCAGTTGTTGCATCTGGCTTCAGTTCGTCACCTACTCTGGTCAGCGGAGACACGCCGACCGAGCAGACCTTACATTTCCGCCTCCTCTTGCGACAAGCGAGACAGCCGGTACGAACACGTCGTTGAGCTTCTGCGTTACGCATGAGCTGTTAGGGCCCATGCATCATCCGCGTAACTTGGATGGTTGTAGGCTAAATCGAAGGTGATGGTCGTCATGGAGCCGGAAGAGGAGCGCTCTGGGCCCCCATGAACAGCCAAGACAGCGCACAAGGCCCAGCTGCATCACCGTGGCTGTAGTTCATCGCGGTTTCCACTTCCCCGCAAGCGCTGGCACGAGCCTTGGAAATGCAGGTACGACGCAGCTTACTGCGTCGTCCTGCACGTCTGTAGCTGCCTTCAAGTCTCAAAGTCCTCTGATGGAAGTCGCAAGCCAAGTAGGCAGTGCTGGCTGAAGCAGTTGCCGCAGCTTCAGCACGAACTGTATCGTCGAGCTCGCGGCTACGTGATTGCATGAATTGACTCGTCTCAACAACGGCAGAGCAGCCCGAACCCTCGTGCCTCCAGCAAGATGACTCGCGTGACCCACAGCTCGACAGATTCACGCCCAGACGACCGGCCGAAGACCGATACACACATCGCATACGTCTCTGAGCCGCCCACCATCACCGCCGAATCCATCGAAGGCGACGCCAATTACATCCCTCCCACCTTCCCGATCGGCCCCTTCAAGAAACATGCAGCCAATCCTATCCTCAAGCCAAACCCCGACAACGCTTGGGAGGCCGCCCACCTCTTCAACGCCGCTGCCATCGTCCTCGACGCGAAAGTCTTCCTGTTCTACCGCGCACAGAACCACGAAGGCCTTTCCAGCATCGGTCTTGCATGGTCCGACGATGGGATCTCCTTCACGCGCCTGGACCGCCCGATCTTGACGGCTACTGAGCCGTGGGAAGAAGGCGGTGGCTGCGAAGATCCACGGGTCATGCGCTATGAAGGAACGGTCTACATGACATACTCGTCCTATGGCATGGGAAGGGTTAGGCTGTGCATGTGCACTTCTACGAATTTGGTGGACTGGAAGAAGTACGAGCCGATGTTTCCGACGTGGGCCGAGGTAGAGATTGGTATAGACGGCAGACTGGGCATCCGCAACGACTGGACCAAAGCCGGGGCGATCTTTCCGGAGAAGGACAGGGACGGCAAGTTCAACATGCTCTGGGGAGAGTCAGCAATCTATTGAGCTCAAAGTGACGATTTGATCAAGTGGGAGACGAAGTCATATGGCGACCACTTTGCTCACGGCATTCATTCGTGGGAGAATCGACTGCTCGAGGCAGGTCTTTCACCGATCAAAACCAAGGACGGCAAATGGCTTTTCATCTACAATGCAGCAACGACAGGAGGTGGCAAGTACAAGAATAATCAGTATTCGGTCGGCCAAATGCTTGTCGACTACGACAATCTCGCTGGAGGTCCCCTCGCCCGCCTGGAGAAGCCATTGCTGGAAGTCTCCGAGGGAAACGAACAGGAAGGTCAGGTCGGCAACGTGGTATTTTGTGAAGGTCTCGTACAGTTCAAGGGTAGCTGGCTGCTTTATTTTGGACAAGGTGACAGCGAGCTGGGCGTTGCGGTGGCTGATGCTGTTTGACCCAGCGTTCGAAGAGAGCGAGCCGTCGAAATACACCCGCCGCTTCGCCTGCCATCACAACAAGAGTGAACTCTGGGCTTGTGTCAGCTCAGCGATCATCCTTATAGGAGGTGAGGACGACTTGCCGAACCCCTCGATCGGCAGTGCGCAGCGGAGAATCATTCCAGAGCTTCGACAAGACGCGAGGATTAGAGCCGTCCCGGAGCTGGTATGAACATCTGCAACATGAATAGCTTGTACATAAAGGTCACGTGTCGCCTTCTCCATCACCACCGAGTTAAAAACCAAGGACATTCAGCAAATGATTGCCTCAGTCAACGCCTGATGTCGTTGATGCCTCACTTACCTTCAGTCACCAACCACAATCCGGAGCAAAGAATCTTAATTCCGCATATTCGATTTTGAAGCCTCACGTTCTCGACTTCTGTTGTAATATCTGCAGAGCGCTCCGTGGTCAGCACAGTTCTCGACTACGGCACAACAGCATGGCAAAGCACTATGGCTGTGCGAGGTTGAAGGCCCAAGGTGTTGTGCGCCATCCCGACGACGCCGTCCCCGTGCTTCACTCGAAGAGATCGTTGACGACGAACCCCCGTATGTACACCGCCGAAGCCTCCCCAAACGCGAGTTCGAGCTCAATGCTGACTCTAGGATAGTCCCTGGTTCCAGATGATTAATGGCTTCTTGATTCCGACAGTGGGCTTTTACTGCGGCCCGGATGGTAACATGCGCACCCATTATCTCGGTAACCCGCCGTTCGTCGAGGGTCCGATTCCGCCTTTGCCTCGCTCCGCGCGCTTTCAGCTCGCAGACGCTGCGTCTACGGCTTGTCCTGTTCCTCCAACTGCGACATCGCCCGTCCTCGACAAGCCTGGTCATTCTTCAACATCAACTAGTTCGCCCACAACAACGTCAGCAGGCACCAACGCCCCTCCAAACGCCACAGAGCCAGCTCCGATCACAACCGAGATACGGTCTGCGACCTCTCAGGGTGCGCCTCCTCAGCCGACCTCAGCATACTCCTCGAAGGACGTTTCAACGTCAGCGCGGATGACGTGGTCGATGTCATTGATGCAGATCTAGAGACGCCCCCACAAGTACCGAGGCCAAACACTCAATTGTAAGACTACGCTCCCATACGGTCATTGGAAAGGGGTGTGGCTGACATGGCTTGCTACAGGCTCACGAAGATGTCACCACAGTGCGACGCGTCCAACGACACGGACTTGCCCAGCCACGAAAATATCTGCTGGCCACATTCCATTTGGCCAGAAGCTGATTATGGCAAGCCGGAAGAAGACGACGTATCATTGGCGAGAGGACGGCATCATCAGAAGATCCAGCAAGGAGGATCCTCTTGAATTGCGAGGTGGACACGGAACGACCAGATCATTCAGCTACGGTTGGCTGGATCGGACCACCAGGGAGGACTCCTGGTAGCACAAGGGATGATGCAAGACCGTCCGCGATAGCGCAAGAGCGGACAAGGCAGTCTATTCCAACAGCTTACCTGTCCGCCACGAGATGGCCACATTGACAACAAGGACGGTGCCGACTTCTTCTCTCCTTCGTCGACTCATTGCGTCTTGCACCCAATCGCCTCAATGTCGCCACTTTGACCGACAACTGACTCGCCCGTGAATGCCTCGCTTTCATCCTTCCAGCTCTCACCCACATACCCTCCGCTCAGTCATCTTCGGTGAAGTTCTCGACCGCATCATGCCACTCCGGGTACACCTCCAGCACCGCCGCCTTCGCCTCGTCGAGAATCTGCACATAACGCAACATCTGCCTCGCGAACGTCAACAGACGCTTTGGTCTGTCCTCCATCCATTTCACGTCCATCGTCCCGTCGTACATCGGCGAGGACGGCGAGGTCGAGAAGTAGCCAAAGACATGATCAAATCCGCGCAGGTTTCTACCGATATCCCTCTCCATGGCTGCGACAAGAGGACGGTACACTGCATCCCACGCTGCGAGCAGCTCTGGCTGCCGATCTTGGCTCATGAACTCACAGCTGCAGCAAATTCCATCGATGATTTCGGGGCCCAGATCGAGGAAATTCTCGATGGACCGGAAGTGGACGGACAGGAGAGGGTAGTTGTATGGAAAGATTTGCGGCAAAGCGGCTTTGCATTCTGCGAGGAAGTCGCTGAGTTCGGAAGCCAGGTTGGGGAGGTTATCGAGGACGCTCGAAGGTCGCGAGGCTCGCCGCTGCGCTCTCTCGGCAGGAGTCGGCGGGTGCGGCGCTTCATTCGCCGTGGCAATTTGGTGGATGGAGTGCTCCAGGCCGTCGGATAGGAGATGCGCAAGATTGTCGTTGCCGTGAATGACGGAGGTCGGCTTCCATGTGACAGAGGCATTCGGGTTCCCAGCCTCGACTTCCTCGATGTCCTTTCCTTTATGATGGTCTGCAGCACCACCTTCCGAGGAGGGCTGTCGGAGGTCGAGTTCTTCAAGCTTATCATCCGTCGCTTCTTGGTCCGTTTGTAATGCCTCGGCATCCTTCGCCGCCGACGAGAGTCTTGATTGCCAGGTTCTGGACCAAGGCTCGGGGGAGTCGAGTACGGGAAGGCCATGTGCCGTGATACGCTCGTGGACAGCAGGGCCGCCTGACTGGCTGGCTTCGATGGATGTGGTTGGTTTCTCATCGGCATTCGTGTTTTGATGAGGTTGGTGGCTTCCCGTGGGGCGTTCGCCGCGGTTCGAGCTGTGTGCGAAAGACATGACCTCTGGGGATGAGCCTTTGCTGTGTGCCGAGCAGCAGGAGCTTGACACTCCTGTGATCAAGAGCAGGTCAGCAACATGCAGAGAATACATACCACTTGCCCATTGTTGTGCAATCGCCGTCTCGGCATCAAAGCAGCAGCAAACACGCCCGGCATCCTGCAGGAGAGTCCAGAAGATCCTCGCCAGATCACCGCGCGGCCAGATCAGGAGAGATTGTATGTGTCGGGAGAGAGTCGCATGGGCTTGCACTCGCATAGTCATTGCTGACGTTGACGATGGAGTCCTCCGTGGCGCTGTTCGGAATGAATAGGACTGTCAGGTTCGCGTTTGGCGAATGCCATGTCGACGCATGCTGTCCTGGAAGGTCAGACCAGGAGCTACAACGTATCTCCTTTTCAGGCGTAACAGCCAACCAGAAGAGTCGTATTGGTATCGTATCAATGATTGTAGTCCATCTATCGCGGTGACCATGTGCCCAGAGTATTGATGCTTCGCTGGTGTTGTACAAGACTGACCTCACCGCCGTGATCCGGCCTGCTGTGCGTGCATTCTAGCGCGCCTTCTTCCTCTCAGTCATCCTAGCCTCCCTCCGCGCTTTGATATCGACCTCTGCTAGGCTCTTGCTCGCATTGATGAGTTGTATGACATTGAGGACCTGCTTGAAGAGGCACACCGGCGCACTCACCCCAGCAATGATCCACGGCACAGTGCTGTCGATCTTGTTTGCTCTTGCCAGCTCCATCGCTGCTGCTGACCATGGGTTCGGGAAGAGTGACTTCGGCACGGCTGGAGAGCCAGGCTGTGCGCTGAGGGGATTCGAGGTGTTGTTGACGAGCAGTGCTGGCGATAGGAGTGGTGAGGAGAAGCTCAGTAGGTAAAGAGCGATGAAAAAGAGCTCGTTGAGGGCGCAGACCGCGAACAGGACGTTCTGTAGCTCATGTCAGTATACACCGAGGTCGAATCCGTGTGGACATACGCGGTTCGTGTAGTACAAATGTAGCAGCCAACTCCTCTTCTCATCTACCTTCTTGTGGCTCGCATTTCCGCCCACCAAGCTAGCGTACATATGTATCCAGTGGCTAGCAAAATCGAGACTGATCAAGCCCTGGAAAACCATGCTCCAGCGTGGGAAGGCCGAGGCGAGGTAGACGAGCAGGCACGTGGTTGTGCAGCGGTCAGTGACCATGTCGAGAACGGCGCCGAATTGGGTGGATTGGTTGTATCGCCTGGCAGCTACGCCATCGAGGGCATCGAGGAGGCAGGATATGCTCTGTTCTATGTCAGTCTGGGTGGTTCCAGGATCGACGTCGTGGTAGTACTCACGTAGAGCAGACTACATGTTCTGGGGTGAATTGGCATGTAGCTGAGACTGGCGAAAGCAAGGAGGACTCGGATGTAGCCTGTTTGAAACCAGAGGTCAGCCTCGTCTTCGACAAGAACATGTCGAATGCGCCCGGTCGAAGATCAGGCCACTTCGATGGTGAACTACGTACCGATAATGTTGGGTGCGAAAAGGAAGATGTTCTCCTGCGGGCCTTGAAAGGCATCGATCTTATCCATAGCAGCGGCGGCCATGCGTGACATGCTGCTGCCTCTTCTCTGTCGCGGAGATTGTGTAGCGCTGCCGTTGGCTTTTGGCTTTTCTAGGGAAGACATTGCTGCGGATGGATCGGGAGAGGTGCCAGGCGGGAGGGAGGATCGGGTTGTGACCATTGGTGCCGGGGAAACAGGTATGGTGCGTGATGTTCTATGTCGGTTCTGTGAGCCGGTGGTCGCGTGTGTGACGGTTCGAGGGCTGCCTGCGCGGGCTTGCGGTCTGGTAGAAAGTACGCGGCCGGCTTGGCTACTGATAAGATGGGTTGAGATTGAGGAAAGCCTGCGTATCAGAGAACGAGGCCGAGGTCCGCTGCAGTGGGTTAAGTGTTGTACAGGAAGCAGACCAGCTGTGTATTGATAGAGATTGCTTATCAGAAAACGCGCGCCTGCCTTGTTTGCTTACGAACTTCTCGTACCTGAATCGAGTTGGAGTCCTTGGAGATCTTCCGCTGAACCCGGGCGGGCCTTGGCGCGGTCCGAAAACGCCGCCGTTGCCAAGCAGAGAGCTTCCCGGTTCGTTTCCCACTTCGTTCTGTCCTTCGCTCGGTGCTACACGATCGAACTTTGCCAGTCTTTGCGCTGCCGAGCGGTACGAACGAGCGAACGAGCGATTCTCGGTTGCAAGACGATGAACCCTACCGTCGCGTCGCGATGTCCAGATCTACGTCGTGTCAGTCATTGTTGCGCAACCTTTGAATTATTCTTGTCTTTGGGAAGCAATGCATTTCCGCTCCGGCCTTCGATCCACTCTTTGCTGCACAGTCCTGTCATTCCATCATCAGGGCTCTCATGAAGTCAATCTGGGTCAGCGAGCACTGTGAGATCTCTGTTCAAGGCAGGCGGAGCATGCCCTACCTTTTCGCTCACTGAGGATGATCAAAATCTCCTCGAAACTAATGCCGCCCCTCTTCCCCACCTCGTCTACCTCATTCATCTTCGCGTTATCTTACCTCAACGAATGATCCACCCACATCGCGGGCACCGACTCTCGTAAAACCCTTCTCCGGTACACCCCTCAGTCGAGCACGGCAACCAGGCTCTGCGCGGGTTGATGCCGTTCTCGGCCACGCCGTTGTTGTTGTTTTGGCTGCAGCACATTTCGTTCGTATGTATTTGGAATGGGATATGTGTTCTGTTGCTATGCCTGTGGGAAGATACTTACTTTTTGGATGAGAGAGCTTGAGGCGCCAGGGTGAGCTAGAAGACGAGGGTACCTTGTGAGAAAGGTAATCACTACACTGCTTTATTCACTCTCACAGAGCATTTTGTCTGCCAGTCATTGTTACAGAGATAACATCGAGCAATGTGGCTTGAGATTGCTACTAGCTGTCGGCTTTGTCTACTTACGAGCGCTGACATCCACAATGACTGATCTAGCCATTCTAGTCCCAACAGACCGCAATCTCGACAACCGTCGCGCAGACACTGACTGCACCGTGCCTGGCAATCCTCAATGCCTGCGACGCATTGCCTGCGACGCAAAGTCCGGTCGAATCCCAACACGCCTGCAGGATTCCGAGGCAGATTCTATTCCTCGAGTTTCGCCACCGAGGACGAAGTTGCGCCACGGTCCTGCAGGCTACTGACGGATTAGGCTACAGACTGACCCGTCGTCGTAGCAGTCATGCTACTTCTCATCGTTGCGACAGCCCTTCACTTGTCGACGCGGACGCTCCTCCCAAGGTTGTTGTGCCAACGCCTCGTACAGGTCGGCTAAATGCGACGGATAACCTAGCCAGCGGGAGTTGAGCAGAATTGGATCGATGATCTTTTTGAAACGCTTGGAGATGACTCGTAGACCCGGAATCCATCTAGGCGACCATGCTAGTCTGATTGTGCCATGGTCGTAGGAGCCACAGTACACCCAATATCCAGGAACGACGGCGCGAAAGATTCGATCGAGGATTTCAGTGGGCATTGAGGCGAGCGTCGGTGCCGGCTTGTCCTTTTCATATCATCAGCATTGGATTCAACGATAAAGACAGATTTCTCCGGCGAGCAAGACTTACCCACTGCGGTGCCCGGATTGAAGAGGTCATCTCGAAGGTCGACGTTGCTGACCTGTGTTAGTATGGCTGGGAAGAAGCTAGTGGCCACCGATGGACGTGCTCTGTGTGTGATCGAACGTTGTCGCAAGTGTGAGAGAGGCACAGGTACTTTTGAGTGGTTGTCCATTGATTTGCGACGGGAGTTCTAGAAGTCTTGGCATTTCAGATGGCATTAGTCAAGTGATAGATGTACGGTACCTTGACAGATACGCCCTTCTCACAGCCTGGAGCTCTCGCAGAACATGTGCAAGATGCCATAACACAGCGAATGCAACGCCATGCTAGAATTCCGATATCGACAGCAGTATATGCAATTGATGTCCTCCGCAAGGGCCGTATCCATGTTAGCCAAACAGCCAAAAGTCGCGACGGCCGTCAACTTCACCTCCTCGAACTCCGCGGATCACTGGCCTGCTCCCGCTTGAAGTCCCTGGCCTCCTTCGTCCCCAAACTCCCAACTCCACCCTCCTGCCTCCTCTCCCATCCACCCAACCTGACGACCAAACACGTCGCATTATCCCCATCTTGACTGACCTCGGTCGCGAAGTCCACAACTCTTCTCGCCGCCTCCTCCGCCGTCCTTGCCTCCTTTACAATATCCACAATCTCTTGATCGCCCAACGTGCCGCTGACGCCGTCCGATACCAGCACCATGAACGCGTACTCCGCCGGACTCAGTTCGATACGGGTGATCTCGGGCTCGGCGCTGACGCCGATGCGTTTCGAGGCGATGTCGCCGAAAGCACGCGTGTTGGCGAGGCCAGAGATGCGCTCTTCGCCGAAGGAGTCGGTGACGAAAGTGGCGGCGTAGCGGCGGAGGCGGGTTGCTTCGATGGGCGAGGAAGGGTGGTGGTTTGTTGTTAGCGGATGAGCGGAGCCGGTGGCGGTAGAGGAGAGCAGGATGCGGGTGTCGCCGACGTGGGCGACGATGAGGGTGGACGTTGAAGCGGGATTCCAGAAGGGGACTGGTGATGGTGTGGAGACCATGGCGATGGAGCAGGTGCTGCCGCCTTTGAAGCGCTGGGTGTCGGTGTTGGATTTGACGTGGGAGGCGACTTTGTGAGGCACGCCGAGGATGTCGCCATCGTTAAGGGGACGTTCGGAGTGGACGGAGTCAGCGTCGGGATCGGCGAGGGCAGCTTGGGCGGAGACGAAGTCGAAGTCGGCTTTGAGGAAGGAGTAGGAGAGGACTTCTTCGATGGTGGTCGTGGAGGTGGAGGTGGAAGTTTTGCGCTTCATGCCGCCGGCGTCGACGTCGCTGAAGATGGAGAAGTATGGTGGTTTTGCTCGTCGCCAGTAGCCTGAGACCAGTTCTCGCCAGTCTTTAATCAGCTCTTTCTCTATCTTCTGCATACGTTCGAAGTTGCCGGTTTCGACTTGGGTAGGTTCGCTGGGGATTGGCACTCCGTCGCCATCCTCTGTGTCCTTGCCACCCTTCAGCACGTTTTTAAGGGCTTCCTTGCCTCGCCTCATAGTCTCGGCGTCGTACTCCTCGCCCGCCGTAATGTCCTTGCTCTTGCCACCGCCTGCACGGTCTCCTACCTGTAGACTGCTCCGCAAGTCAAAGTCGACCGCGGCTCCTTCAATGTACTCATGTAGCCTCTCCTTGAGATACTCGCTGCACTCCACGCCACCGTGTCCGTCAAACACGCCGAAGTAGAAAATTTGCGGATCGCCACTAGCCCCATCTGCACTTTCCGCCTCTTTGGCCTTGTCCAGGCGCAGACTAACCGGTGGACGCTTCGCAAATGCTGGCAGCTCGATGACGCCGGCCTGGTGATTGTCCTCATTGTATGGCCTGCTGCCACGACTGACGGCGGCCCCGTAGTGATGTTTGGCGCTCTTGAGTGGGATGCGAACCGTGGTGGTATCTCGGTTCGCCGTCGGATGATGAAGCGGGGCGGCTTTGCGACCATCGTCGGTATGCGGTGTGCTGTCTTTGCGAGGAAATTTGTGGGCAAGGCCGGTGGACGAGCGCGAGTCCGGGTGGAGGGAACTCGAGGGTAGCCGGGTGACGAAGTAGTCGTGAAATTGGCGGCGGGAGCTTTGACAGCCGTGAACGCTGCTCGATCGAGGGCGTAAAGCGCGTATGTAGCGTGGTATCAGATCTGGAACGGTATGAGTATGCGTATGTTGGCCGAACGATGCAAGAGGGGTAGCTTGAAGTGCATACTAATATACTGCTCCGAGGAGCTCGCACCAAGAGACATGATTGGTGACGTTTCGATGCGCCATGTCAGCAGTCCATAGCGAGAATAAAACTCAGCTCAAGGAATGCGCAGCCAGACACCCAGAGCACCAGCTGTGGACGAGAAGATGGAACAGGAAAACATGTTAAGTTGATGTTGCAATGGAGAAGTTGAGGCGAGGCAGTAAATTCGGAGACGTGGAGGCGGAAACGAAATCCGCTCCTAGAAACTAACGTACTAGGTACCCATTCACGATCATCCTGTAGCTATGGTCCTAATAGTGGTAGTGAATGGCGGCCATGAGAGCTCGCCGTCTGCGGTGTTCAGCGACTCGCTAGGTGAAATTGGACGAAGTTGTTCTCTGAAAGGGGTCGAAGTTCGATTTATCAACGGATCTATCCGGGTCTCGACCTTGTTGCCGACATTCATATTCACTGCTGTCTCTTGGAGCAGGACTCAATGCCAACCGTCCAGACGCCAGACAATGCACGGAAGCGTGAATAGCCCCCTCAAACACGTGTAGTGCTCGAAATCTAGCCGATCAACGCCATCAAATGCGTCCCAAAACGTTCCCAGAGGCGTTCACAGCTTCGACCCATCGCCAAAACTACCATCGCTGACCTTGACGCCTTTGCTCTGCGCAGCGCCGTATGAGTCGAAGCTCTCGTCGCCGTGGAACTTCCAGCCCCGTTCCTCGCCCTGACTCAAATGCGAGCAGTCCGAGTTGCTTGTGCAGTCAAAGCCACCCAGCACCTTCTCATTCTTCCTCTCAAACCTCGAAATGCCGCATGTGAAGCACTGAAAGTCGTCCTCGTCATAGCCCTCACCATCTTCCCGCTCCTCCAACTTCCACCCAGTCAGTGCCCTGCCGCTTGCGATAATCTGCGCCGCGTGCCCACAGATCAGCATTGTCACCTCCTCTCGTTCTCGGCCAGCCTCTGCATACTCGCGATCCACGTCATCCACCACCGCCTTCAGCGCTCGTTTTATCCGCTCATGCAAGTCCTCTATCCTTTCGCCATGCCGGTCTGGTATCACCAAAGACTGGTACGTGTCGTCCACCCAGGGGAAGAACTTCTCCTTCAGAAACCGCGGCTCCGCTGGCGCAGGCTGCTCAAACCACGCGTGACCAAACCACTCTCCCAGTCCTCGCTCGCCCCGTACTTGTAGACTCTTCCGTCCTTTCCCACGGTCGTTGTCGTCCAGTGCCTCCAGCAGGCACTCCACAGTCGGCCGCAAAGTCTCCAAACACCGATAAAACAGACTCGAGTATATCACCAACCGCTGCTCCTGTGCAAGCTTGAACAGTTCTTTTGACAGGAACGAGCCCGTCTCTTTCGCCTGACTGACGCCATGCGACGCCAGTGGTGGATCGGCTGGGAGTCGTGTGGGGAAGGGATGTGAGGAGGAATATTCGCCTGTGTTCGGATCGAGTGACCATGCCAGGCGGTGGCCGTGTCTGAGAAGGAGGATCGTAGAGACGGGCATCATCCGACGAAAAGATGGCCAAAGAGGGGTCCACAACGAAACCAGTTTGGGGCGCTCCTCGACCCAACGAGCTCGCTAGCAGAACGATGCTCGAGCCGGCCCGACTCAGAGCTTGTCGTGACCCAAGGGGAACAAGGAAAAGACTGCTTGCAGGATCCTCAGATGTGTGATGTGCACCAACGTGCCACGCAACAAACAGAATCCGAAGAAAAGTTGTCACTTGAGGCTCGAGCCGAGGCACCGCTGACCCAGGCCTTGGCGGCTAAACGCTAAACGAGCGGCGCCAGAAGGAAAATGGAGTAGGTCCACGGTATCAGTGATGTTGGATCATTCCGACGACGATGAAGCTGAAGTTGCTGCCGCCCTGACGTGCCCTTGTTACGCTCCTTCTCTCTGAGATACAGGAACTCGCCAGACAGTCAGATAAGGTAGTTGCCATTAAATGGAAAGGCCTATGCCTGCGCATGTGTCCTCGTCCCTCACGTAACATCCTCGACATCGGTGTTCCAGCAATGTCCCGCAGTCACGCTTGCTACTACAGCAAGCACGAGCTCCTGCGAGCAGTATGCGCCTGTCCGACGACTTCCTGAGCGTTAACGAACCAGGAGGTGGATGAATGTCGGGCACGACTGACCGGTGAACCTCCCGAGCCGCCTTAGCTCACAATGCTGCACAGGCTAATGAATTCGTTTCGCGGTTGCAAGCAAGTCTCGCGCCACTCACAGCTACGGTCGACATCGCTTAGCTTAGCTACATCACTGGTTCGGTCAACAACCATTACATGGTGCATGATAGCATGGTCATATTCTCCCCCGGACTGATTCACATCTTCTCACGTCCGGAGCTTTTCATTACCTGCTTTTTCGTTGACATCACTATCACGCTGCTGCTGGTTACACTTGCCTTGCCATTGAGTCCAAAGCCTCAGAACACCATGAGGATGGGCGCTGCCCGTTATGCCGCGGTCTTTGCCCTCACCGCTGTTGCCCTTGTCGGCGCCGTGCTAGGTCCTCGGCAAGCTCAGAACCTTACATTTGGCGACGCTTGCGGCGATAACACAACTAAACCTCAAGCAATGGTCTGACGTTCGATGTGTACCCTTGTACCACTAACGCCAAATATGAGTCCGGAGAGGCCAAGAAGTTCGGCAACACGTACGGCGCAATATACAGCGCTGACAATCTGACGCAGTGTCTGGAATTCTGCGCCACCGCTCCAGTCGATGGCGACGCGTGTGTCGCAGTGAACTACGAGTTCGGTTTGTCAAGAACGTGCTATTTGGCCAATACAAGCGCAGAATGGTCGTTGACTCAGCTCATGCCTGATGATAAGGTACACACAGCTGTTTTGCCCGACCCTTTACAGTTTGACAACATCGACAGGAAGTGGCCCTACACGAACGCTACCATCCGCACCGTGAACGGACTTGGCTTTCAAGTCCACTGCGACAGGGAACCATTTAGCCTCCAAGCTGGTTACATTCTCACACCTGGATCAAGCACCAACGGAACCGCGATTCCAGCCAATGTGCATACCGACTCTTTCGACGATTGCATGCAATTTTGCGCCACCATGAGACCTACGTGCTACGGCGTGAGCTATTTTCCCCCGGAAATGGGCTAATTGCTTTCCGCTCTTGCGCGCAGTCGCCGACGTCCGCCATATGAGTGCCTCAAACAGATCGCATGTCGCGCTTGCCCAACTCGAATCTCTAGACACTTCTTGTGCGGGTGGCACCACCTTCGCTGGTGCTGGTGACACAAGAACTACGTTCAATGTTTCCTGCGACAACAGCGCCAATGGAACATTCACCTCTAGCGTCTTCAGCCAAAGGCTTCCCGAATGCCTTGGCGCTTGTGCCAACACCACCTCCGACGAGTGCGCCGCCGTTTCCTTCGACGCTACTGGCGATGACGGATATGAGAACTGCTACATGATGTCAAACGCACACAACAATGGTTCCCGACCTTTTTGGCGCCTCGCCCAACGTAACGATGATGGCTCAGGTCAAGCGGCAAGTTCCAATAGCGGCGATGACGAAACCAAAGACACTGGTGGCGCTGGCAATGGAAGTAAAGCGTGGATCGCGGGCCCTGTTGTCGGCTCACTGGCGGCGGTCGCAGCCCTGGTCTTCGCGGCTTGGTGGTGGCGACGGCGGCGAGGGCACACGTCGGAAAAGCAACTGGCGAATGGCAGCCATCGCAGAAGTGAACTGGATGCGAATTTCACGGAGCGAAAAGAGCTAGACACGAAGCATATACACAGAGATCCGGCAGAGTTGGCTGGGTGACCGACATGAGCGCTATGTGAAGCTTTCAGAATCTGCAAGACAGCCTCGCCCGCGCCAGATGCACGAACACGAAACTGACCCGAAGCGTATATGCTGGGAGGGACGACCACGGGTCACCCCACAGGCTGAAGTCTGGTCTTAGCGTTCCAGACACCAGCTTTGGACGGCTTCCGAAGCGCTGCGAGCTCATCGTGGCGATCGCGTAGACTTTACACCTTCCAACGATTCCTACCACAAGAAGCGCAGCAGCTGCCCCAGTCCCGCCCCTGCGTCTTTGCATGAGCCAGAAGCAGACGCATTCAGCCCACTCAGCGAGGATGCCGAACCATTCACTCTGACCCGATTGGTTCGAGCTATCTGCGATGCTCATCCGCCTGGACAGACAGCTTGCCTTTCTACAATCGGAGGCGGGAACGAGTAGGGACTTACAACATCCTAAAACGTGTGTAGCGGCCCTGGCCAGCCAAAAATCTCACACTCGCTGGCACACACCCGGATAACTTTGTGACCGGTCCAATCAGATCAGGAGCAGATTGTTTCTGGGTTCTCAGTTCAAGCGAGTGCTTTGCCAGACAGGGAGATCCATCTGTCTATTCGGCGTGTCGGACCTGCTTCTGGCCTGGTGCCCATCGAGAGGAGCAACACGCTCTGGAAGACTACTAGATGCTGAATCTGTCGGGCGAACGTGCGGGCTGCTGGTGGTGCTGGCGGGGGAGGAGAATCGTGGAAACTGGCGGGTCGCGAGGGGTGGGTAGAGACGCGGTAGGACGGGATAAGCGGCCGAGCTAGCAGCTGCGTTGAAGGGGGACTGCTTGTACCATGACGGCATAGGTTGGATTCCGAAATCGGTCATAGAGCGCTACATGTAGAAAGCGAGTAGTAAGGGACGGTCGCTGGCCAGGAGACTAAGATGTATATGAGCTCAGCTACCGCAACTGATTCTGAGAAAGTTACCCGATAAGTACTTCGTAAGTTGCCTTACGAGCCGAGGCATTCACATCTTGGTACAACATACGATGGTAAAGTACTTGAGTAGATAAGATCTCCGTTGTGTGCGCTGCTGGGCCATGATAGACCCAAGTTACCTACGCTACACTTGTAGACTGCAAGGCCACAGCGTGCTATCTGATGTAGAGACCACACACTATACAACGACCGTGTGTATTATGACCTACAACTCAAATGAAAGCTTTGCGGGGCCACAGCAACGGAAATACTTTCAGGTTGTGGCTGATGAAGTTTTGCCTCAACCCTTGCTGGGCTCCGCTCGGAAGGAAACTGTCCGGTGCAACGTTTAAAGTGGAACCATGGTCCCTGAAATTCGGTAGTGGCTGAGGTCTAGAACCTTGGAACGGAAATGGCGAACTCGCGAGCTTTTGCTGGGCATTCAAGTTAACACACCAGCGTCTGGAATCGAGCGATCTGTAGATAGTCCTCAGTTCAGGCGGTGTCAGCATTAGCGCCGCCATGAAGGCTGCCTGCGTGAATCCCGGCTCGTACGGGAGCTCGAGAAGCAGTCGTAAGGAGAGTCGACGGGAACAGCACTTCTATCGGTATGTCCAAAACCGCATTCTCCACGCGATATGATGGACTGACACTCATTGACCCGTAACAGCTACTATGGTCCCCTACGGCAGATGTCAGACCGCGGGCCAAAGTTCTGCGACGTACGGGATCCTGTGGCCAGGGCACGGCATCAAGCCGTATCGAGTCCCGACAAGATTCTGACGGCCTTTTGTCAACTGGGTGCTCTGAGGTTGAAAGCTCGCCGCTGTCTAGTCTTCTTTTTCGATGTCACCAGGGCCTATGTAATGGCTGAGGCAACGCAGACACTATCACTCGAGAGTGATTCGACCCATGGTCCAGGCGATGAGCTTTGGCTGGGCTATTCCACCATTCCACGTGACATCGCTTGTTGCGAAATCACCATCGGGCTCCCTCATTCTCTTGCCGTCGACGCCACCGAATATGACAGAAGTAAGAGCGCTTTCGTCGTCAACGACTTGACCGCGCACCCAGATCTATCGAGCAGGGCGTATGTTACAGAATATCCCCATGGTCGATTCTACGCTGGAGTTCCAATTACAACTCCATCCGGCGTCAATATCGGCGCTTACTGCATCCTCGATGACAAGCCTCGTGACGGGGTCTCCAGAGAAGACCTGACCTTCCTCCGTGACATGTCTCAGACCATTATGACACATCTCGAGACGGTGCGTAGCCATGCTGAGAAACAGCAAAGTAATCGCATGGTAGCCGGAATCCGAAGTTTCATACGAGGCACGTCAGATGTGGGACCAGATGCCTGGGGAGCCACGGAGTGGCAGTCAGATGCTGGTCAAGTAAATCCGAGCATGCATCACGCAGTCGAATATCGCTTACCAGCCACACTGATCGATCCACTCGCCACCCCTACGCTGAGCTCGACCTCCGCAACGAGAAACGAGTACTTCTCCTCCGAAGCATCGTCACAGCAACTGCCCAAGCAGCACAGTGTGCAAAGTGGCGATAACACCGCCGAGGCCGTCTCTGCCGATGATTGGGTCAACACTGCCATGAGACATCGAATGCGAACAAGCACATGGGACACGTTACCAACGAGTGATCCACGAAAGCATTCTCACATGAGCAGATTCACGCCCCAATCGCGAGGGGAAGCCGACCCAATCAAAAGGACGTTTCAGCGAGGTGCTGAAGTTCTATGTCATTGCCTCAGTGTCGATGGAGTCGCTCTGCTTGATGCTTCAGTGCGCATGTTTGGCGGTCTGGGCCAACATTCAGAAGAATCCACCGAAGGCAGTTCCCATGACAGCGATGAGTCCGACGGAATGCATACACAGGCCGACCAACCTGTGGGCGGATGGCAAGCACAACAAACCAGGCCATGCCGAGTGCTGGGCTGTGCACAGGCGCTTCCGGACCATGTCATGGCGACACAGGGCTCAGATGCTCAATCTGCTGTCAAGCTTACAGAGTCGTACTTGCGTGGTCTCTTGCGTCGACATCCGACAGGCGAGATCTGGACATTTGATCAAGATCTAAAGCTGGTTACAGAAGACGTGTCATCATCTTCAGACGAAGCTAGTGGTGTCAACTTGTCCTCTGGCGCTCCATCACCGGCAACTCGAAAGCGGCGGAAAGCACTGCGCAGCGATGCAGAAATCCTTCAGTCACAGTTTCCCGGAGCACGTTGCATCGCTCTTCGCGGTATCTGGGATCATACAAGAAAACGCTGGTCAGTTGGAGGAATTTACTGGTCGTATGATCCTCTTAGAATCTTGACTACTGACGTTGAAATGCCATTTGTGGCTGCTTTCAACGATGTCATTATTGCTGAGATCAGGCGACTCGAAGTCTTGGGAGCCGACAAAGCGAAATCGGACTTTATCTCAAGCGTGTCCCATGAGCTGCGCTCTCCTCTCCATGGCATCCTTGGCTCAGCAGAATTGCTATCCGGATATGCGTTCGATAGCACAGCCTCCTCTCTTGTGGAACAGATCAATTCGTGCGGTCACACGCTGCTCGATGTCATCGACCACCTTCTAGATTTTGCCCACCTCAAGAGCCTTGGATTGAGGAAGGGCGCTGTCAAGAGCTCCAGAATTGGCCGAGGTACGCGTTCTAGCGGCTCTAGTGGCCGGAGTCCTCCTGCAGAGGGTGCGCTCGAAAAGCTGGACGAATCTATCGCCTTAGATGATGTTACCGAGGGTGTTGTTGCTTCAACAGTCTATTCGTTCTATTACAACCAAGATGCCGCAGACCGGACCTACACACCTGTCATTCTTGACGTCGACTCGCCCGGCGAACCTTCCTGGCGCTGCAGCCTAGCTACTGGTGGCTGGAAGCGCATCTGCATGAATCTGGTGACTAATGCCCTCAAATACACGCCCTCAGGCTTCATCCGAGTCACTCTAAAACAGAAGCCACGACCAGGCTCTCACCGCCGATCCGATGCGGTGCTGACCGTTGCTGACAGTGGTATCGGCATGTCCACGGAATTCCAGAAGAATCACCTCTTTCGCGACTTCTCGCAGGAGGACACTTTATCCAGTGGCTTGGGACTCGGCATGCACATGGTCTCTCGCATGGTCAGCGCGATGGGTGGAAGGATCGAAGTCACCAGCAATCGCGACGGTACGGGAACGCGCATTGTTGTGCAGATCCCTTTGGATCATAGCCGACCCCACCAAGATCGCAACAATAGCCATGAGAAGAAGAGATTTTCCTTGCCATCCCAGATGTTCGGAAACCTCAAAGTTGGCTTCTTGAAGGCAAGCAGTCCTCCACCCACCGATCGCGAGAGTGCTTTAATCGCAACAGCGTCTGCAATGGCGCGCGCCTCGGTCAAGAAAAGCCTTCAATCAATGGGTGCGCACGTCGAGACTTGCCAACGTGTGGACCAGTCGAACGATCTCAACATTGTCGTGGAAGCCGATCTGGCAGACGTCCTTGCAGAACTGCAACAGATTTTGGTCGTTGGAAGTCAGGCACTGGCTCCACCGACACTTGTCGTCTGCATTCACAGTCCTAGCGCCGCTGGGTTGCAAGAAGAATGGTCAACACACCCATTACAGCCCCGCGCCGCCATGGCACACATCGCTATGCCCTGTGGCACCCGGCAAATTGGTCAAGCGATCCTCGATCTCTTACAGCTACAGAATCAACGTGCGCAGCAGGTCTCAAACAAGTCTACTCATGTCGAAGATCTTCGTGGCAACGTGCCCACAGAAGAACGCATCGTTATGGACCAGAACGTAGCCCACGATCAAACAGAAAAGCCTTGGCACGGCATAGTGTCACATCGAACTACAAGCTCTATCTATGAAACAGTCGTGGCCGTCACGCCATCGCCAGTGGAGGACGAGACACCTGGGTGGTTGTCTCTCCCGTCCACGGCAGGCACGAGCGGCGCAAATTCAGTCGGCACGCTCTCACCAGAGCTCCTGACGCCCATGACAGAACAGACTTCCTTATTCGAACTCTGCAAAATCAAAGGCCCAACCCTCCTGCTCGTAGATGACAACGACATCAATCTTCGCCTCCTCGTCGCGTTCGCGAAAAAGCTCAAGTATTCTTACACCACAGCAGTGGACGGAGAGCTTGCAGTCGATGCATTCAAGCACGCCCATAGGAACCGGAGTCAGCACCGCAGCCACTGGCTCCGTGACAACGAAGCCGTCGGCAATAAGAACGACTCGCAAACAAACAGCGACACCACCACAGTCCGCGACGAAAACAATGCGGGCGGCGCACCAGGCGTCATCTTCATGGACATCAATATGCCCGTCATGGATGGCTACGAGGCCGTGCAGCAGATCCGCGCATACGAAAAGAGGCACCATATGGCGCCGGCGACAATTATCGCCGTTACGGCGCTGCAGTCCGAGGCGGCGCAGGCAGAGGCGTTTGGGAGTGGATTCGACATTTTCTTGAGCAAGCCGTTGAAGTGGAAGGATTTGGCGAAGCTCATGGCGGAGCTCGTGGTAAAATAGAGGATTACTGGGACTGATGAATGATGATAGCATGATTCTGTCGGCATTTTTAAGCAAGCGCGGGGAGGTTCACTCGGCTTTGGCTAGATATTTGTTATTATTGGACCAGATTTTCCAACCCTGCACATCCAGTCATTCGAAGGCATGATGACCCGAATGCCTACAACATCTGAAAATGGGTGTAGCGACCTTGCTCAACCATCTCTTTCACCTTCGCCGACATGCTTGACGACTCGGGGGTTGTTGCAAGACCGCTCGTACCAGGCCCATGCCTTTCTTCAACACTTAGCTCGAGTGAATGCTCTGTCAAGAAGCGCAACATCCACCTGTCTAGGCGATGTGTTGAGTCGACCTCCGGTTCGGAGCTCATGGACTGCAGGCACATGTCCTGGAATAAAACCAATCGTTTGATCTGGCAACACAGTCAGACCAACTTCGACAAACCAGTACGCAAGAAGAACTTACCATGGCAGCACATGACGGCCAGTACTCCGAAAGCTCGACCAGAGCCTCAAAGTTCGACTCCAGGTTGTTGCGGGCTTCGGAGACTTCCTCGATCTCCGTCATGAACAGCAGCGTATGGATTAGCACAACGGACGAGACCAGAATCATGTGTCCCAAGTTTGGATAGAGCACGTCGCAGTGCTTCAATTGCCGCGATTGGCACAGCAGCGTGCTGAACGAAGAGGCATTGTCTCTGCACCGCGCAGCGTAGGTTGCGCTTTCTCCGGACTGCAAGGCTGGATCGCAGCCCACGGCGAGGTAGGGAAAGTACAGCAGTGTGCCGAAGTGATGGTATGTCAGGTGCAGCGCGACCAAATTTCCTCCCAAGCCGTCTCTCTGTTGTCGCCTGAGATTATCAGGATTCATTGTTGCTTCAAGCGGTAGGTGACGGAGCCACTTCTCAAGTTGTTCTGCGATGCTCTGGACTTCGGAGTGCTGGTCGTGTACGGCAGTAACATTCGCTGCGAGTTGCTGATTGATGTTATGAATGCGGCCGAAAACAGGTACAAGATTGACCAAGTGTGTCAGTAGAGCGACACCACCTTCAATCCCTTCCATGAGCGGTTGCGCTTCGCGCGTAATCGATAAGGAAGCGAACTTTCTGTCGGCCATGGGAAGCGGCGGCTTACTGGACGCGTGCTTCATAAGACTTTGCAGCCCCTGACCGGAGATGCACCACATATCGACCAGATAGAGTGACCAACAGACCCTGATCTTTGCCTCTCGTTCAATCGAATTGTCTTCCAGTTTGGGGCGTTCAAGACCCATAACCTCTGCCATCGTCAACGCAATGCCTGTGTGCTCCGGTCAGCGTGCTCCCGGTAGTATCGATTCTCCGCCTACTTACGGAACAGAAGAGCCTCTTCGTCCCTGTCACCATGCCCAACTCCGAGCAACGCGACCAGCAGGCAAGCTTGGATGTTCTCCAAACATACATTGGTTATGTCCCCCTTCAGTATTCGCGTTGCGTCAGCCCGTAAGGTCGTGCTCAGCTCGCGCACATCAGGATTTGCGCTGAACCTGCTGGTGATGGCACAGATTGCGTACAAAAGTGCCGGAGCGAGGCTACTGTCTCGGACCTGCGCTCGAAGCGTCGCGGCATGGAACAGACTATGCGGTCTACCGTCAAACTTGAGTATGTATTGGTCCACAAGCTCGATCGCAGTACCGTGCGGCAGTCCGTGCCCTACACCTCGGCTTGACTTGCGCCTTTGCTGAGTCGTTGCGGCAGTTGAAGACGCCAAAGGGAGCTGCACAGGTGTTGGATCCGCTTCGATCACCTCTGATCCCTGCGGAGGTCTGTTCTGCGACAACTTTGCTCGACAATTCAGTCGTTTCCGCTGGCAAGGCTTACAAACATCACCGGCAGCGGGCCGCGTGCATCTTCTTTTCGCTTGTCGACATTCGAAGCACGCTGTTGGTAGCCTCATAGTCGCAGCACGCGCCAAGGGCTGCTTCGAAGGAACCCGGTGCGATGGATCATCATGTTGCGGCGGACAAGACAAACGGTGGCACCTTGGGCTCTTGTCGCTTTTCGGGATTCGGGATACGGAACTTGCTCCTGCTCTTGCGCGAGGGGCATATTCTGATTGGGCCATGTGCTGCATGTGGGACCCACTATCACCTCTTTCGGGCTTCGGCTTATTTGCAATGCGAGATCAAGGGATCATCGTCACTGGCAGTTTGCTTTGACTTCGGTCCTTCCATATGGCGGTCAACAAGCGGGGAGTGATCGGCGCTCGAAGCGGAAGGCTGACGCGGTGGTATAAAGTCGACGTTGACATCAGTCCTCAACGTGTTATTCTGCATTGCCGAGCAATCAGACCAGAGAGCATCAACATCTCGCATCAATTAGCCCTTCCTAACGCCGGCAGACTGTTGCAATGTCTGCTCTCCTCCAGCCTCTGACCATGCCTAGCGGCATTCGCCTCCCGAACCGTCTCGCGATGGCCTCCATGACCCGCAATCGCTGTGTCGACAACCACAAACCCGGTCCAGCAACCGTCCAATACTACTGCGACCGCGCCCGAAACGGCCCCGGCATAATCATCAGCGAAGGTCTGCTGGTCGACTGGGCTGGCGTTGACTACCCACATGCGCCATTCCTCGTTGCTGATGAGCAAGCGGCGGCGTGGAAGAAGGTGGTCGATGGCGTTCATCGGGAGGGTAGACTGATGTATTGGCAGGCATGGCATGCCGGTGTGTTTGCGCCGTCTTTTCCTGGTGATGACAAGCTGAGATCGGTGTGGGCAAGAGAATGGATTTTGCTGATCTTTGGCACATACGCTGATTCGTGATCACCTGCTTTTTGTGATAGGGCGGGCACAGAACGAGCAAATGCCCATCATGCAGTCGACTGGCACAAAAGTGGTCGCTCCATCGGCCATTCCAGCGACAGGTTGGAAGTACCATCACATCCCAGGCAATCCTGTATGTATCGTCCATCACAGTCAGTTAGCTGGCACCAGCATTAGATGACGCCAGTCCCGCTGACGTGGATCCTCCCTCAGGGCCACACCACCAACATTCACGCCGTGTCAGATCCCAGCGCCCTGATCGAAACCTACCGCCGCGCCGCCCTGCTCGCCAACAAGGCCGGCTTCGATGGAGTCGAACTGCTCTGCCAGGGCGGCTTCCTCCCCCATCAATTTCTCTCCTCACGCTCCAACATCCGCACCGACGCGTACGGCGGCTCCGTGGAGAATCGTTGCCGTTTCGTGCTCGAGCTCGTCTGTATGCTTGGCGAGACAACGCCGGGCGGGCTGAACCGGGTCATTGTGAAGATGGCGCCCTGCGATGTGCTCAATGACTCCGTCGTTGGGTACGACGAAATGATCGAGACGTACACGTACCTGATTGGGAAACTGGTCGAGATGGGCCTCGGAGCGATTTGTATTTCTCGACGAGGAGGGAGGCATGAAAGTAGGGATGGAATGTTTGAGCGCCCTCCCGAAGGCGAGTTCGCGCTCCCGGAGGGGTTTGATGCAGTGCTGGAATTTGGGCCGCTGGTCAAGCGGAAGGGTAGCCGAACGCTTTTGATAGCTGCTCAGGATTACAGTGCGGAAGAGGCGGAGAGAACGGTGGCGGAGGGGAAGGCTGATATGGTGCAGTTGGGCAGGGCATTTGTCTGGAATGCGGATTTGGTTGGGAGAATTGGGAAGGGGTTGCCGCTGGCGGAGAATGGGAGGGGTGGATGGGTGCTTTACGGACCTGGGCCAGGTGGCTGTGTGGATGAAGGGTATAATGATTGGCCTTTTGCTGAGTGACTCGAGGGCACGAAGATGGTGGCAACGGCCAGACGAAGTGATTGGGTGCCGAATGTTTTTCGCTTTCCAGACAGCGATAATCAGTTACGGAAGAGCGCCCGAGCAGTCTTGATGCCCGCGGTGCAGATACGTCGCTGTCGTCTGGGCTGCCTGCGAGGACGGCTCTGGAGGCGACAAGATGTCTGTTGCCTTTCGCAAGGCGTCAAACATTAAGCTGTCGCGAACGGCGTCGCCGATAGAAGAGTATCACGCTTAGCGGTGCGACGACAACATCAACCAGCATTTGGTGAACGGTCGCAACACCAGCGGTCCTGATGAAGGATCGTTCGAGGAGGCCACCATTCAGCCGAGCGGCTGTGCCATTCCACATTCGCACGTCGTTAACAGCAAGCAAGTGGCAGAAAACCATGCTGACGCAATAGGTGGTTTCCTGGATGTCGTAGACGTCGTCTTCAAGCAAGAAGGCGGGAACAGCTCGACCAGGAATGTGCACTGCGGAAGGATCGTCAGAGTCACAACACTGCGAATGTAGTCTTCCGCGCATGCAAACCTCGAGGGAATATCTGTGCCATGGTTGAGGTCACTGTTGAGAGAAGACGCGACCCCGCAAAAATTGACGCGTTCAATGTTTGGGGGAGGGTTTTCTTCGGCGTTTTCTCCTCCGGTTTCTCCAAGCTTCACTCCACCCACTTTCATGCTTTCAGCTACCTCGAACTGATCCCGATCGATGGATGGTTCATCGAGAGCGCATGCATACGACCATTGTCGAGCATGAGCTCCCCGGTGCAGCTGAGCGCGAAGAAGAGGAAGCTGCGACACCCGAGGAGTATGTCAATACCTTATCGACGGCAACAACCTCTTCTGGCAAATTCATACACTAACCGAGGGCCAAGATTCTCGAGCATGCGACTTCTGTCGAAAGAGGAAGACGCGATGCTCCGGCGGCACTACGTGCGATCTTTGCATCGAACATCAGCTTGTCTGCACATACAATGAGGAGCCACCACCCCGGGGTAGCATCTCTCTGACCTCCAAACGGAGCATTGACGATAGCTCTCCTCCGCCCACGCCAAGGCCAATCGAGAACCCGAGACTTGACGTTGGTCACGAACGGCTGCGCGTGCCTCATACGGAGCATCCCGTAGCAGAAAGCGGTCAGCCGTCCCGTCGAGCCTCAGTCGAAGCTGAAGCTGCATTCGACAACGGTCTCCATGTTGGCCCAACAAGCGGAGTAGCATTTCTCTACAGGTGGGCTGAAGAAGGCTTCAATGAGGCTGCGCCCACCGCCGATGCGACTCCGCTTACGAGCTATGGCGACACAAGCATTCCGCAAGTCGCGAAAGCGCCACTACCGGACCTTGCTGAAGGGAAGGCATTGATGTACGTGACTTGGTTCTTCCACGAATTCCTCTGACATTAAACAGAGAACACTACTTTCGCTTCTCAATGCCCACATTCCGCTTCTTTCATCAGCAGACTCTCGAACGCTGTATGCAGGACCTCGTCCTACGCAAGCCGCTACCATCCATTCAGGCGGCGAGTGTGCTAGTTGTGCTTTCGCATGCCTTGATGTACAGCGAAGACGCCCCCACAGCGCCATATCGGATATCTGAGAGGAGCTTGTCGTATCTGCAACAGGCCAGGACGCTCTTCAACAATGAGGTTGGACCAGCGTCGGTGGCCAGTGTAGAGGCCCGGGTGGCTGCTTGCCTCGTCTTGCTGAGCATATCCCACTTCAACGAGTGTCGCTACCTCTTCGCCATGGTTCATGCCTTGGTCATCTCGCTTGGCATCCACCGCAGGACCCCAAAGCAGTACAAGATGTCTCCACTCGAATCTCAACGCCGCAAGCGCGTCTTTTGGAGCTTCTACGGCATCGATGGCTATGTGTCGGTCCTGCTTGGACAGCCTCGCCTATTACGAGACGAAGATGTGGACCAGGAGTACCCCGACAATGTTGAAGACGTTCTTCTTGATACAGCTACCGATCTAAGTCAGTGTCCTCATCACGGGACGTTGGAGGCTGCACTCTACCATGCGCGTCTGGCTCGACTGTTCGCTAAAGCCAACGATATGCTTTACCCGATCCAATCGCTATCCACCGTCGAGATCCTGCGTCGAAGCGAGGTCATGATCGATGCACTTGATGACCTGCAGCGAGAACTGCCGGCGTATCTTCAGCCTCGACTTGCGGCCTCCATCGGGGTGCTTCCACATGAGCGGCAGAATACCGTCCTCAGCCTTGCCTTTAGTCACGCCTACATTCTGGCCACGCGAAGAACGATACTGCTGAAGACCACGGGCGAGTCGTACCAGGCAGAAGACCGAGAGCGGCACCAACGAAGCATTCGGACCTGTGTCAGTGCAATCTGCTCCATGGTGGACCGAGTGCATCACATGATTGAGCACAAGCGACTGCTCTGGGGCTTCTGGCTCACGCAGTACGTCATGACAGCCGCTATATCGACGTTCCTGGTCTTCAAGCTGGAACATGCTCGTCAGAATGTGTCGTACGAGGCATCCAGTGTTGACCTTCGAGAATATTATGCGAAAGCAGATGAGATCCAGAAATACCTGTCCTTGATCGCACCTGAGGGCTCCCAGGCGAGACGTCATCATCAGCTACTTGAGCGATTGAAGCAGAGAGCGAATCGCGCCCATCTGAAAGCCAGAACGTCGCGACATGGAGAAGAGACCACAAAAGGTGCTATTCGGGCAACATCATTGAACGCAGATACGACGCTCTCACCACGTCTTGATATTTATGATGAGTATGCTCCAGCAAGCAACGCCAATGCCGATCAGCTCACCCCGAACATGTTTGACTATGCATTCCTGGATGCTTCTTCCTGGCAATTCCTCGATCAACTTGGCTCGGCAGACTTCGACTACACCCCAGACCTATGGAGCATTCCGTGAGAGACTCACCCTGCTTCAGCTAAGGAAGTCCTCCAGATTCCTAGCCTCCGCAATCCAATGGCCGCAGACTCGGATCTATTGACTTCCACATGGTCGCCACAGATTGCTTCCTTCACTTCTGGAGCTCCTTCAACTTCTCTGGACCTTTCTCTCGAGCGCTCTGCTGGGCCGCCTCGTCGCCGCCGAACTCGTCGAAGATATCGTGGCCCCATTTTCCACTCGGATCGTTGTACCGATGGTGCTTCTCCATCGCATTGAGTCGGTCGAAGGCCTCCTTCGGCAACTCCTTCACCTGGAAGTTACTGATGATACGGTGCTCGGTCACGCCCTTGGGCAGTACGATGGTACCCCGCTGAATCGCCCACGCGATCAGAACTTGGCCGGCATCCATACCCAGCTCCTTGCTGAGCTCTTGTACTCTCGGATCGTCGATTGTTCGCGGCGAGTTGGTCTCGTTGTTGCCGAGTGGACTGTACGCCTGGATGAGGATGCCCTTCGACTCGCAGAACTCCTTCAGCTCCTTCTGCTGGATGTACGGGTGGGCTTCGATCTGGTAGACGGCCGGAACGACTTCAGCGACTTCGAGAAGTTCTTCCAGACGACGGATGTTGAAGTTG
This sequence comes from Cyphellophora attinorum, assembly GCF_001299255.1. NCBI lineage: Eukaryota > Fungi > Ascomycota > Eurotiomycetes > Chaetothyriales > Cyphellophoraceae > Cyphellophora > Cyphellophora attinorum. The sequence continues at coordinate 89,389 of NW_017253281.1, forward strand.
GACACGCCGATAGCTTTGGCTTTGCCTGCCTTGAACACCTGCTCCATGCCTTTCCAGGTCTCGGTTGCAGGAGTGTCTTCAAGCCGAAGGACTCCATCCTTGTCGTACGGGAAGAACTCGTCACCTGCAGCGAAGGCGCTTTAACGAAAGGTTAGCATGTCTCACTCTTTGCCCATTGTTGACTCACCCAGGCCAGTGCACCAAATACAGGTCGACGTAGTCCACTTGCAAGTCCTTCAAGGTCTTGTCCAGCGCCTTCTTAACATCCTCTGCTCGGTGAGAGTTGTTCCACACTTTGCTGGTCAAGAAGACCTCCTCGCGAGGGACACCGCTGTTGCGCAAGCCTGCTCCGACACCCTGTTCGTTTCGATAAACCGCGGCGCCATCGATGTGACGGTAGCCATTTCGCAAGGCAATCTCGACGGCCTTCTCGACGGTGCCAGGTTTCGCTTGGAATGTTCCGAAGCCAATGGCGGGAATGGAGGCGCCTGTGTTGAGCTTGAAGGATTCGGCGAGAGGCATCTTCGTCGATCTCAGCGGCATTACTTGTGTTGAGGGCTGGCCAAGGTGTCAACAATCCCCGAGCAGCACTGTGGTTCAAAATGGGGCGAAGTCCTGCGTGGCTCACTGTGAAATTTATGGATGCAAGGGCACGAGGGACTTAAGTAGAGAAGGAAGGGCTTCCAGACCCGCTTGTGCCTTCGTGGCCTGAATTTGGGTAGTGAAGGCAACATCTCAGCTTCACTCGAATGGGGTGACAAGTCACTTACCTCAACTAGCATCGAGGTCACCACTACAACGCACTTGAAGTCACTGGCAATTGAAGAGCACTTGCGATCTTTTCCATATTTCCGAGCCGTCGGGTATTTGATCTGAGACTTGCAGATCAGCGGCTTCGATGCATCGGCATTACGGTGCACGACAAGACACAAGCGGCAGTTGCGGTCTTGCTTTTGACCCCCTACCGTATTCTCTAGCCGGCCTAGTGACGCGTCGGGTTTGAGAATGAGTTCAAGCTTGATTGTTCGCACACATTGTTGCTGATCAGGACCGACCAAAGCGCTGCACGCAACATGGACCGGCTTCGCCGTATCCACATGAATCGAGTCGTAAGTGATGACTATAGGACGTGGACAATCGTCCATGACTTTTCGAGATTGACGAATCTTTGAGCGGTCGTTCTTGCATACCTCATAAGCTCGAGCGTACCCATGATCGAAGTGACAGTTCTGCAGACTCTGGCCGGTCGTGACCATGGCTTCAGCCGCTCAGACGGACGACTCCGCGACTTTGTCTCCAGCTCATCGTGACAACACAGAGCTACTCACTCGTATCTGCTGACTTGATACAAGAACAAAGCGGACATTACATGAGCCCGAA